>NW_027070143.1:10835-74024 GCF_002906115.3 Quercus suber
CAATTTCATCTTATATCGCCTAAGTGTCTTAAAGGTTTCCTGAAGATCGTCAAGTGGCTTCCCTCGTCTAAGCTCTTCACAAGCATGTCGTCAACATACACCTCCATATTCCATCTTATTTGTGGACAGAACATGTGATTCACCAACCTTTGGTAAGTTGCCCTTGCGTTCTTTAGACGAAGGGCATCACCTTGTAACAAAACAAACCTTGACTGGTAATAAATGATGTCTTTTCTTGGTCAGCCTTGTCCATCTTTATCTGATTATATCCTGAGAAGGAGTCCATGAAGCTCAACAGCTGATGGCCAGCTGTAGAATCAACCAGTTGATCAATACGTGGCAAAGGATAAATATCCTTAGGGCAAGCCTTGTTCAAGTTAGTGAAGTCTACGCTTATCCTCCACTTGCCATTTGTCTTCTTCACCATCACTACATTTGCTAACCAATCCGGGTAATAGACTTCCCGGATAAATTGTGTTGTGGTTAGTTTTTGAACCTCTTCCTTGATAGCCTTCTCTCGTTCAGGAGCGAACACCCTCTTCTTTTGACGAATAGGCTTAGAAGAGGGGGATGCATTCAATCGATGAGTAATTACACTTGGATCAATACCTGGCATGTCGTGATGACTCTATGCAAAAACATCGATACTATTCCTTGGAAACTAGACGAGGTCTTTTTCCGTCTTCTCATTCATGCTTGTTCCAATTCTAGTAAACTTCTCAGGATCATTTTCTTGCAATAAAACATCTTCCAGTACTTCAGTAGGGTCTACGACAACTCTTCTTTCTTCTATACTCATAGTTTGCACCTGCTCATCCAAAGCAAACATGACTAGATAACATTCTCTGACTGCCAACTGATCTCCTTATGCTTGTCCTATCCCGTACTCCGTAGGGAATTTGGCTGATAGGTGGTAGGTAGATGTTACTGCCTTCCAACTATTTAATGTGGGCCTTCTAATGATAGCATTGTATGAGGATGAACAATCTACCACAAGGAAATTCACTTTCTTAGTTATCTGCTGTAGGTATGATCCCACCACTACAGGCAATGTAATGGTTCCCATGGGCTGCACTTTCATTCCTCTAAATCCTATCAATGGTGAACATGCTGGACGAAGTTGATCTCGTCCAAGCCTCATCTACTGGAAGGCGGGATAATACAATATATTCGCTGAGCTTCCATTATCCACTAACACCCTCCTGGTTATGTAATCTGCAATGAGTAAGGTAATGACAATTGCATCGTCAGGTGGTTGATGAATTCTCTCAGCTTCTTCGTCTGTGAAAGATATGGTTAGCTCGTTTGTCTCCTTCGTCCTTAGGGGTCGTTCAGAGAGTTGAACGTTTTGCACCACTTTGAGATACGTTTTTTTGATCTGGAAGATTTTCTTTAGAAGTTCCTCCTATGATAACCCTTATCTCTCCAAGTGGAGGTCATGATGATTCTTCTATCTTCCCTTTAACCTCTCGTCTTTATGATCCCTTCCAACGAAGTGCCTTAATTTCTTTTGTCTAATGAGATTCTTGATCTGCTGCTTCAAGTCAAAACACTCGTCCGTGTCATGCCCATGGTCTCTATGGAAGTGACAATATTTATTCTTATTGCGCTTGTTAGGATCTCCTTTTATCTTCTCTGGCCACTTCAAGGAAGGATCATCCTTGATTTGCATGAGCACCTGATCGAGTGGGGCATTTAGGGGTGTATAATTCTGGTTCCTTGCTGAAGGACCTACCTTCCTGTTGTCTCGATCTTTCCTATCTTCCGTTCACCCCTTCTTTGGATAAGGCCCTTGTTTAGAGTGATGCGTGGGGTTTGTCTCCATCCTTTCAGCTCTCTTCCTTTTCTTAGCTATGATTGCGTTTTCTGCATTCATAAAGTTTTGGGCTGAATAGACGAGTTCAGCCATGGACTGAGGCTCTTTCTCATAGAGCTTGTGAGTGAATAAGTCCGAGTTAACCCCATTGTGGAAGGCTGCCAACAATAGCTTGTTGTCCACCTTGTCCACTGTCAGTGCCTCCCTATTGAAATGAGTGATGAAGGACCGTAAACGTTCATTCTCTCCTTGTTCTATAGTTAAAAGGCTGGACGAGGAGCGCTTATGTCTTTGCCCTCCAATGAAGTTGTTGACAAATAACTTACTTAGTTCTTCAAAAGAGCTGATTGTGCTTGGAGGTATTTTGCTGAACCACACTCGCGTTGGTCCTTTAAGGGTGGTAGGGAAGGCTCTACACATAATCTCTTTTGGAACCCCTTGGAGATGCATTGTAGTCTTGAAAGTAGCAATATGATCGAAGGGATCATATGTTCCATCATATGAATCCAAGGAAGGCATCTTGAACTTTGGGGGTAAGGGATGACCATTGATGGAAGCCGTGAAAGGGGAATCTGTTCGATGAACGAAATCTTCTACAGGATTTGCCCTTTTCATGTTCTCCCTCATCTCGTTCATAACCTTCCTCATTTTATCCATTTCCTTCTCCAAGTGTGGCACCCTTCGTGAAGTGGTGCCCCTTGATTGAGTCTCGGACTCAATATTTCCCCGATATCTTCTTGACTTTGGGATTGTCTTTCAGCATATCCTTCACGGCGCTTCTCTCTATCTCCCTAGTTAACTCTTGGTTCTGTCGAGTTAACTCTGCCATGGCGGCTGCCATGGACTATATATGTTGGATGGAAGACGGTTACGTGACAGGCGCTGATTGGTGATCTCGGTTGGGATGGCTAGAAGCATCCTACTCTCTTGGTGGCCTGGGTTAGTGGCCCTTGATCTAGTCCGAACCATACAGCCTTTTGTCGGAGAAAGATAAACTGCCAAACTTGAAGTTTTCTCCTCCCACAGATGGCGCCAACTGATGCTGAACAGAATTAGTAGGCTGGACAATTCGGCTTCGATGGGCTGAAAGTTATATCGAAGGCCTGAAAAATGAACACACTATCAAGGGGACCGGGGTGGACCGGCCTAGAACACTATGATGACTAAGTTAGTATCTTCTCTCACAAATGGAATTCTAACTGTATTGGAGTAATGTCAGAATGCTCTCATACCTTTGCTTCATTCAGACCGGTCCTTATATAGGGAACCTTGGAGCGGTTATTTGGTTTAATAACTTCCCCAAGATTCGTGGAAGTCCAAAATTCCGAAAATAACTTCTTCAACGGCTATAGAAGCTGTAACCGCTAATGGAAGTTACATACTTAGGAGAAATTGATGGTGATGGACACGAGTTGATTAACCGCTCCAGGATTTGCTAAGTATTATATGGTCGTCCGTGTGCTTTGCTTATGGATGACTCCTTGTTTATAGACTGTTGTATGGTCGTCCATGCGCTTTGCACATGGACGACTCTTCCGTGCAGACGGTCTGTGGTCATTTAGTTAATTGATGCTCATGGACGATCCCCATGGACGAATCGGAGATGGTCAATTTTGTTATCCATCAATAACAATATAAAAAAAAATCCACATATGTTGAATTGAAATTTTATTAATAATAATAATATAAACAAATTCGACATAAAATTCATTAATCAAAGAAGAAAGTTGAATCAGATTACTTGCATTTAAAAAAAAAAAAAAAATCCTAAAGTGAAGTTAAGTTTAGGATTTTGAGGTGGTAATTGCTAAGGTTTTGAGGAGGGAAAAGAGACTCCTAACAAGAGTCCTCTTTTTTTTTTTTTTTTTTGTTACCTAACTCTCTCTCTCTCTCTCTCTCTCTCTCTGAATCCTAAAGTGAAGTTAAGTTTACAGTTTTGAGGTGGTAATTATTAGGACTTTGAGAAGGGAAAAGAGAGTCCTAACAAGAGTCTCTCTCTCTCTCTCTCTCTCTCTCTCTCTCTTTTTCTTAATTTGATGTGAGTCTTCTTTTTTTTTTTTTCTTTTTTTTTGAGTCCTATCAAAATTTTTGTTTTTATATAGATTACCAATATTTGAGTTTGAGTTTAAATTAGACTTGTTAGAGAGATAAAGTTTCATTCCTTATTAAGTTTTGATTAAGCAAAAATAATTTTGTTTTAAAAATGATAATGATGAGTTTGAGTTTAAATTAGACTTGTTAGAGAGATAGAGTTTCACTCCTTATTAAGTTTTGATTAAGCAAAAATAATTTTGTTTTAAAAATGATAATGATGAGTTTGAGTTTAATTTGGACTTATTAGAGAGATAGATAGCGTTTCACTCCTTATTAAGTTTGAACTAAACAAAAAATAATTTTATTTAAATTTATTTAAATATTGTGCTGACGTGAAAAATTGTAGGAGCTTCAGAAATTTCAATTTTATATATATATATATATATATATGGGTTGAGTTGGATACCTAAATAAGAAAATCAAATTATTGTCAAACTGTCAAAACTTTTTTTTTTTTTTATATGAGAGTTAAACCCTTATTTAAATTACTTAAAAATAAATAAATAAAACCCTCTTCGTTAAAAATGTGAACCCAAACGTTTCAAAAATAAAAATACCATCTTCAAGAAACTCACAAAACCCGAGCCAACTGTTATTCCTTGTCTAACAAGGAAAAGAAAGAATAATAAATTGCAAAAAAGAAGTGTCACTGTCAACCTACACGACACGCCGCAATCTATCGTTCTCTTCAACTTTCTCCTTATTTTTTAAACCAAGGTAAATTTCTATCTTCCTTAATCTAAAAAGCTTAGTTAATGTTTGTTTGTAATTTAATAGAATGGAATTTTAATTTGGAAATCTAGACTGATCAGGAAACCCACAATTTTGGATTGTGGGGTTGTTCAGTTCTGAAGCCGTTGATTGCGTTTATGTGCTTAAATATTGTTAATGGGATTTTCTTAATGTTAGTTACAGGATGTATTTGATGATTTATTTATTTAAGTTTGTAGTGATTAGTTGTATTAGCATACCAAATTAAATAAATTATATGTGCTTTCTAGTTTCAAACTCGGTTGCTGCGAGTTTTTGTGGCATGAATAATATACTTTGCAGTTTAGACTTTAGTGAGTATGGTTAGGAACTAAACAAACTCACTGGCTCTGAATTCTTGAATTAAAATTTAATTTTTATCAAAAAATAAAATAAAATAAAGTTTGCTGTGACTGTCACATGCAGTTTATGTACTTTCCGTTTGTCTAAATTAACTGAGACTAATGGAGGGGGGAATAGTGACATCTTTGAAATCATGGGGCTTTAGTTGCAACAATTAGGAACCTAGGTTTTAATTTGAAGCCACTCTGAATTTTTGGGTGTACTTGTGTATTTTCCTTTTTCTTTTTCTTTTTTTATTTATTGACTTATTGTTAAACAAATTTGAAAGAATTAGAACATTAGTTTATATTTTGGTTCTAAATTATAAATTTTAGTTTTCAATGAGCTCTAACTGAAATGGTACCTACTCGTGCAATGTGGAGGGTGAGGTTACGAGTTCAAAAAGATGCACCAGAGTTGATTAAAAAAAAAAAAGATGCACCAGTTATTGCTACTTGTTAGTGCATATGGTGCAAAATGAAAATGCTAGAATCATAACTTTTTTACACATCTTTTGACGCCTTTACTACTCACAACTTGTCATATGGCGAGTTGTGGCAAAAATTGCGTAAAAAGTTGTGATCCTAGCATTGTTCGGTACAAATTTGAAATTTCTATGTAGAAGGGAAAAAAAAAAATGTTATTTCATTATTGCTTGTATTATATGGACGGTGTTGTCTGAATGTGTGCCACTTCTCTTGTTGTTATGTGTACCGGCATGTAGAAGTAAGTTTCAGAGAATCAGAGTTAATGACTCAATGATGGCATGCTTGAATTTCTATGAAGGATTCTACTCAATAATGAGACAAAAGATGTGTTTTGTATTACTTTTAAGTTCTTATGGAATATGAATTATCATTAGTATGAGACAAATGATGTGTTTTTCTATTATTTTTAGAGAATTTTTGTTAAAATGTTTGTGTGGAAGATGCCTGAAGATGGACAATTGTTTCCATGTGTCTGGCACCTTCTGGGAAATTCATGACAGATGGACAGTTACTGCAAAATCATCAATACATATATAAGTTCTAATCAAATGGACTGTCATTCCCTTGTAAGAACAATTTGGGGTGTAGGTAATTAGGTCGTGGCAAGGGTTCAGCATTAAGTGGATGTGTTTGTAACCTACCAATGAAAATAGTTATGAGCGTGGATCCTTATGTTTAGTTTTAGGACTTGTTGAATACCCATGTCCTTGTCAAAGCACAACACTTTTCTACAAATCATAGGTCATTTCCTTTCTATAGAGCTTCATACAGGTTATAACTCAATTAGAATAGGAGAAGAGATCACATTGTTTACAGCTCATTGCATATCTTCATTCTAAAAATCTGTATAATAGGTGCCACACTTATTTTTTGTCTGCAATACAATGATCTGATTATTGTATATTATTTTTCTTTTCAATCCATTTCTTTCCAATGCTGTGTCACTCAGCCATTTCCTATTTTACGAAGGGAAAATATCATTTTATACTCGTTTACATCTACTATTGATGCGGAAATGTCCACATTTTAACACATGAAAGTGGATTGAAATAACAGGTGTGAGGGTATGAAAGCCTTTTAACTTATGGCTGTAATAATTTTCAAGTATGTTCCAATTTATTAGTGAATTCTATGTTTTGTTGCCGTATCTCTATTGTTTCTTTTGAAACTGATGTCACATATCCATCATTCTATGTTATGTCTTAATCATGTTAGCTGCCCTTGAAATTCTTAATATTAATCTATGAATATGTTACTATGCATGATGTACTGTACTTAAATTACTCAGGTTGATAAAATTTAGCACCTTTTAATTCTTCTCACCCGTTGCTGCAATCGAAAAGAAGAAGCCAGAGGACACTGGTGCAACCTTGAAAACTATGGTGCGTGGCAAAGACATTTCAAAAGAGGGTAAGAAAGAGAAGCTTTCAGTCTTGGAGACGATCACAAGTATGGACCAGAAACCTGATAAACCTAAAAAGGGTTCTTCCTCTTCGTCAATTGCTTCTTCTAGAAAATCTAAGGCAAAAGTTGCACCAAAAGTGTCATCTTACACCTATGACATTGATCTCCCTCCATCTGATGATGATGATGATGATAATTATGCCCCTGAAGAAGAACTGCCTGATGTCCAGAAGCAATCCAATCGACAGAGGAGGAGTGAATTTAAGCCACTTGAAATATCCGCAAGTGATAAACAATTGAAAAATAGAGAAAAAAAGGACTCGCTTGCTGCCTATGCAGTGAAGCAGGCAAAACAAGAGGCCCCTAAGGATGACCATGATGCTTTTACTGTTGTTATCAATAGACAGTTTTCAGTTCTTGATGGGAACGATGAAGCTAATGCCAACGTCAAAGATATAATTATAGATAATTTCTCTGTTTTAGTTCGGGGAAAAGAACTCTTAAAGAATACCTCAGTTAAGATATCTCATGGGAAAAGGTATGGTTTTGTTGGACCCAATGGAATGGGAAAATCTACGTTATTAAAGCTTCTTGCTTGGAGGAAGATTCCAGTACCTAAGAATATTGATTTGCTTTTGGTTGAACAAGAGGTGGTTGGTGATGATAGAACTGCTCTTGAAGCAGTTGTTTCAGCTAATGAAGGGCTGGCCAGGCTCCGAAAAGAGGTTGAATTTTTGCAAAATTCATTTTCTGCTGCTGAGGGTGAGAATGAAGATGATGATTGCAATGGGGATGATGTGGGAGAGAAGCTTGCTGAATTGTATGAAAAATTGCAGTTCTTGGGGTCAGATGCAGCTGAGGCTCAGGCATCAAAGATTCTTGCTGGGTTGGGTTTCACCAAGGAAATGCAGGCTCGTCCAACCCGGTCATTTAGTGGAGGTTGGAGGATGAGAATATCACTGGCTATGGTGCTTTTTGTGCAACCTACTCTTCTGTTATTGGATGAACCCACAAACCATCTTGACCTTAGGGCTGTTCTTTGGTTGGAGGAGTACTTGTGTCGGTGGAAGAAAACTCTTGTTGTTGTCTCACATGACCGAAATTTTCTTAACACTGTCTGCAATGAGATCATTCATCTCCATGATCTTAAGCTTCATTTCTACCATGGGAATTTTGACGATTTTGAAACTGAATATGAGCAGCGTCATAAAGAGATGAACAAGAAGTATGAAGATTATGTGAGAAAAGATAAAGCAGCCAAAATATCGGGGAATCAGGATCAGCAGCAGAAAGTGAAAGATCAGGCTAAGCATAATGCTGCAAAAGAAGAAGTAGAGAACAAGAAAAAGGGCAAGGTTGATGAGGATGAGCCTCTGCCAGAGGCCCCAAAGAAGTGCAAAGATTACAGTGTGGAGTTCCACTTCCCTGAACCAACTGAGCTCACACCGCCACTCTTGCAGCTAATTGAAGTCAGCTTTAGTTACCTGAATAGAGAGGATTTCAGGCTCTCAAATGTTGATGTGGGTATTGATATGGGAACACGTGTTCCTATTGTTGGGCCCAATGGAGCAGGAAAAACTACTCTACTGAATCTTCTTGCTGGTGATTTGGTTGCTACAAATGGTGAAGTAAGGAGGAGTCAGAAGTTGAGGATTGGGAGGTATTCACAGCATTTTGTGGACCTACTAACAATGGAGGAAACACCAGTTCAGTACCTTCTTCGTCTTCATCCAGATCAAAAGGGGCTTAGCAAACAAGAGGCTGTTCGTGCAAAGCTTGCAAAATTTGGACTCCCTGGCCTTAATCACCATATTCCAATAGCAAAATTGTTTGGAGGGCAGAAAGCATGTGTTGTCTTCTCTTCAATTTCCATGTCAAAGCCACATATATTGCTATTGGATGAGCCCACAAATCATTTAGATATGCAGAGCATTGATGCACTGGCTGATGCACTCGATGAGTTTACTGGTGGAGTTATCTTGGTCAGTCATGATTCTAGACTCATCTCACGTGTTTGTGAGGATGAAGAGAAGAGTGAAATTTGGGTTGTGGAAAATGGTACTGTAAGCACATTCTCTGGAACATTTAAGGAGTACAAGGAGGAGTTACAAAGAGAGATCAAAGCAGAGGTTGACGCTTGATTTGCTAGCCATAGCATGGCATGTGTAACTCATCAATAAAAAAAAATGATCGATTGAGACTTTTCATATTTAGATTAGGATTTTTTAATTTTAGTTGAATTGTAGAAATTAATGATTGTTCACAGAGATGAAAAAGCCACCAAATTATGCAACTTAGTTTGTCTTCATTTACAGCTAGCATGTTCCTTATAGTTAAACCTAACTATGAAGTTTCATTCGTGGACTAAACTCACTTGTTATAAGATCCTAATAACCTCTCAGCATTGGTAAGTTACTCTGAACAAAGTTACCGAAAAGTACGATATACATCCCTCACTTCATTACATTTTAAAGATGATTGGACTCAAATTTTGATATATTGTTATCTATATAATATCTAAAATTGGACTCAAACTTTGATATATTGTTATCTATATAATATCTAAAAGATGAAAGCTTGTATTTATTGTTTTTACACTCCTATTGAGCTACATTAGTGAAGTATTTCGGCTCAATTCAGTCTAGCCGGCTCATTTCAGTGCATTCGGTCCACTATGGTCCATTCGGTCCATCTGGGTGTCATTCTGCTAAGTCTTTTCATTTGGTCTCATTCTCATAGGACTAATAGGCAAAAGAACTAGTGACCTGGAGAAACTGGAAAAACCTGACCAAGTAAATAAACCGTCTACTGCACTTTTGGGCCAAGATGGAATACAAACACCAGTGTTCTCTTGTCCACAAAAGCCTCCAAGAATACTGTTTACAGAGTTGGGGATGTGTTGCATTGAATTTTTTTCCCATGAACCGTCCTACTATGAAGGATGTTGTTGAGCATCTTGAAAGTTTACATATTTTTCAACGTCTTGGTGATTCAAGACCTCACAAGAGGGACAAGAGATTTCATGGAAATGCAATGTGCATATGAAACAGACAGTAGGCTTCATTGACTTCCATATTCAGCTTTCATATTGCTAGTTTCTAACTTTATTTAGTCGCTTTATAACTTTATTAGTCTCTATTTAATTGACTGGAAATTATTAGGTAGTCCTAGAGCATTTGGGCTCTTACATGAAGGGTGAGCCCACAGCAAACTATAGAGTATAGACCAAACTATTTGTGTTATATGTTAATTATTGTCATCCTAATTCTCAGTTGCAACTCAATTTAAGCAAACAAGATGAGAATGTCCAAAACAAAGTTCTCCAAATCTCAGATAGGACCTTGTTTCTAGGTGGATCCTTAGAAGATAAACAATCGGAATTACCATTGACATCTTTGCTAAAACTTGAATAGATTCTTGCATTCTGGTAATAGTTATTTTACAATATTTCACCAATAAAGGGGAAATCTGTCTTCACCAAAAGGCCATTTTGCAATATAAGGAATTTAGGGTGAGAAAATTACCTAATTAAGCTAGGCAATGATCTAACCCCAAACTTCAAATTTTACAACTAATTCAATTTTAAGCTAAATTAACAATTAAAGCCAAGTGTAACTGTGTAAGTATTAGTCAATTAACTAAGTATGACAAACAAGCATTGCAGGGATAAGCTAAATAAGCAGTTAAAATGCAATAAAGCGGTAAGTAAAGAAAAGCAAACTCAAGATAATATTAGATATGTTATTGAGGAGGAAAACCTGAGTACCAGGAATAAAAATCTCCCTACAACTAGGTGCCAAAACAGTCCTCTAAAATGAGATAGTTGCAGTACAGAATACATTATAAGCTCTTGCTCACAACTATGTTGAGCCATTTCTCTAACTTAGGCACCAAATTTGCAACCAAGCATCAATTGCACCTTCAAGCCTCTATGGCTGAAATTGGCAAGCTCCAATAGTTCCAAGGGTCCAAACAACACTCACAAAACTCAGGTAGTGATGGGTGTGTAGGATCTAATCTCCTCTAAAACATTTGGCTATGGAGAGAAGGAAGAGTATAGATAATTAATGGTGTTTGACTCTCACAACAATGGATTCAATTCTCTCAACTCTCAAATGGGTACTTCATTCTTAGAATCGAGGGGAATGATGAGTATTTATAGTGTGAAGGGGCTGGGACAATAGGTGATCTATCTATAACAGAGACCCGCAAGTCTGTCTCGCTAATTTAGTCTCAAGTCTCAACAGCAAAATCTTGACATATGCCAAACTTGTGGGTGCCAAACAGCCAAAATGTCACAATAGCACTGTTCATCAAAATATATATCAATTTATCACTATTTCAGAAATATATAGAGATCTATCACTTTTTGGGTACTAGCGTTTAGGAACTCGAGTTCCATGAAAATTTTTCCATAGTACTCGAGTTCCATCAAAAATTTTCCGACAATTTTAAAGGCAATTTTTTCAAAGCACTTGTGTTTATGGAACTCAAGTAGCACAGCAAACTCGAGTTTCAAAAAGGTGGTAAATCCCTACATAGAACTCGTGGGTGCATTGCATCTTTAGTAGCACTAACTTGGACTCATAAATTCAACCCAATGACAAACCCACAAATACAATTAAAGAATTAAGCATAAATTATAAAGAAATTGACATAGAATAAAACCAACACAAATTACAACTTAGTTAGCACAGGGTCCACTTGTTTTTGTTAGAAATTCCACAGCTGGCCACAAACCAAGAGGTTAAACAGAAACAAGTACACTTAATTTACTTTTCTTTTGATAATTGTAGGCCTTAGAAAAAGTTTGCACTCACAATTCCTTGGTAAAGCCATTTATACATTGTTTATTTAGTACATATGCAAACATTGTAGGAAAGATGGCCCATATTATAAAGGATCACCACATAAGCAAGTGTGGGGTAAAGTTAATGCTGGCGAGGCTAAAGAAAGAACTCCAGAGATGAGAATGACATGGTTGAGATTTTTAGAGTAACTTGTGCTACGGGCTTGGAGTTCCATCTTTTGCGAGTCCCAAGCTATTGATATAGATTGCCCCGAAGAAAGTCCATATACTTATGGGGTGTCTATCAAATGGAGATATACTTTTTCTTTGAAACTCCACTTAGATGAGGCCAATTAGCGATTGTATCAGAAAAATGAAAACCATGTGGCTTGGGGCAGCGGCGATAAATTCTTGCTCACTTTCCACAATTTTAAACAATGAGCATATATAATTGAGAATGCTATATAATCACAGCAGCATCTGAACAAGAACATAAATTAAGCACATGTACGTTAAAATCATCACATAAATTACTATCTAACTTACTTTTTATTTTAGTTTTGTATTCTTAATACATTAAGTAGGGAAGGGGTATTCGAAACTTGAATGTTTTTGTCATAATATGCAAACGTATTATTTGACATAAAGATCATTGACATCTAACTCAGAGAATGTTAGTCCCATTCTTCTATAGGTAGTATGTGCCTTTGGAACATAATTATCCCATAAATATAAGTTGAATTTTAAGCCTTTACAAAAAGTTTGCAATTAACCTATATTCAATCCTTCCAATTATTATTATATTACCAGATACAGCTTAGTGCGCAAATGTTTTATAAGTTGAAATTAGAATACTTTATATATATATATATATATAATTACTAATTATTGTTGTATATGGCTAATTACACACATCTGTACATATAACTTATGAAATTGTGTTTTTAAAATACAATTTAATTTAGTTATAATTGTGAAATGATAAAAACATAATTTCAGTTTGTCTATACACACACTATATGTGATAATTATTACTCTTCTTTTATTTGTCATGTTTTTGTTTGTCGAAAAAAAAAAGTGCACCTTCATGTTGAGTCCTTTGCAACCATATCGCAAGTTACAATAGTGTTTATTAACAGTTCAAAAGTTAATAAATGCATAAAAAGTAAAATCACTTGGTTGATAAAACCAAAAAATAGAATAGCACATGCACCCATATAAGAGGAATCGTATCAGTTCTTCTAAAAGATTTTGTCTATTTTACAAAAAAAAAAAAAAAAAAAAATCTTACTTTTTCTATTCTACATTATTACTTTTACAAAACACACACATCGGTTCGTCTATTATACACTATATTTTATATAAATATATTTTATATTATTTTTTTAATATTATTTTATCTTTGCTGTTTCTTTTCCTATTTTCCTCTTCTTTCTTTTTTCTTATCTCTCTATCGTTTCCTCTTTCTTTTTCTTCCTCTTCTTTCTTCTTTCTCTCACGGTTAGATCAACACTCCATCACAAGCACCACAACCATCAAAACCCACAAGCACCATCGATCTCCGTCAACACTCCATCACAAGCACCACAACTATCAAAGCCCACAAGCACCGATCCACATGCAGCAGCGCGATGGCGACGGTGACGAAATCGCCTCTACAATCCACGATCCACGATCCACTAATCCACAATCACTGATCAATGATCCACAAGCAACGATCAATAATCAAAGCACCACAAGCACCATTCCAATCGACCCACAGCCACAAGTTCACAAAAATGCTCCCTCTGTCTTTGTCTCTGTCTCTATTGGTGTGGGTGTGTTTGATTTTTGATTGATTTTGTGGTGTGACTGTGTGTGGGTTTGTTTAATTTTTGGTTGATTTTGTGGTGTGTCCGAGTTGTGGTGGTGGTGGTTGGCGATGCTGGGTTGCGGTGGTGGTGTTTGGCGGTGTTGAGTTGCAGTGATGTGGGCGGTGGTGCTGGGTCTGTGTTGTGGTAGTGCTGAGATTATGAGTTGAAGAGAGAGAGAGTCAGGGGAAGAAAGAATGTGAGGGGAGAGAAATAATACTAAAATAATGTATAGAAAAGTTACAGTAACTGTGCATATATGCACAGTTACTGTAACACTTGTGCATTTATGCACAATTTTACACCCACTAATGTAGGTGTTTTTTTTTTTTTTGAGTCAAAATATGAAAAATGAGCTACTTTTTATATTTTACAATACTTTACAACCACTAATGTGATTGCTCTAAAGCACACAAATGGTCTAAAGATGGCATATACTCGAACAAAAGTAAAAATGAATGTTATGATAAATAAATTGTCCTAAACCCATAAAAAAAAAGTCCTATAAAAACTTTGACGCTCATTGGAGATTATAGCCTGGTTTGGATACAGTGTTTGCGCTTCTGTGTTTTCAGTTTGCGCGTTTTGCCTCCTTTTTTTTCTTGGTTAACAGTGTTTTTTGACTTTCGGTCAGTGTACAGTGCACACTAGTATACTATTCAGCAACTTTTTACTAAAAATGGGTCTCACAGCACTATTCACACATTTAAGAATTATTTTACTACAATATTTTCAGTTTTCAGTTTTTAGTTTTCAACAAATAAGTTGTATCAAAACGGACAAAAATATCATTGGGTCAATTTGTCAAACATATGATGTGCCATTTACAATAGAAAATGTAAACCATGTCTTCAAATCATGTTCACAGTTATAAAACACGTGTGTACTTTTTTATTATTATTATTTATTTGCCATGTCACTCTATTTTTATTTTTTCGCTGAAGTCGTGTCATTTTGTTTGATGGAAACAAATCGTGCTCTTTTATAACATCATACATTAACAAGTGGGTAAACATTTCTTGACTTGCCTGAATCGGAGTTGGACCACCACATTTTAGTCACATGGTTATTGGATTTTTGTGACATATAATCAAGGAAAAGTCCTCATCATTCATCAAGCATGAAATACCGTCAAGGGGTTGAAAATAAAACTTATGTAATTGCACATATAAAAAATGTGACGCAAAAATTGTGTCCACTGAACCTTCTTATCCGGGACCATCATTCAATGTGAAAAACTGAAAACACGTCGACCATATATTTTAGAAATGAACTTGTGGTAGAAGTGATTTGTGTCAAAGCTCCCATTGGTGTAAGATTCTACATGTGAGGCCCTTGTCTGATGATTATCTATTTATACATTCCCAATTAAACGAAAAATATTTAAATAATTTTGGAGCAACGTTTTGACTTTTGAGCTCTCACATAAGGGTAAGCTTCATATGTGGGTCACCCATGGACCCATGTGTAGAGCTCATCCTTAAATGAGAGCCCGGAACGATCTATGTAAATATTATTGATTTGAACGTATAATTGGCCCTAATGGTTCCACTATGCCTCTCTCTCAATCTCTCATATGATCAACAACTTAACATCTAGGCTCAACCATTCAAGTAAGATGGGAAGATCCAGTGCAACAATCATTCAACAGATTAACCAAAATGGAGTTGAATGGTCTGCTTATGTTCATGTGACAGAGGACATTAAGACATTAAGAACTAGAGAAATGATATGTCCATAACATTTTTATAACAAATCTTAAGTGGCAAGTTGTTACTGGTTGTTATTGTTGGGTTAAAAAAGTAATCTCAGTGCTAAATTCAAATTTGAACCAATAATAACTAACTACCCATGATTTGTTGTAAAAATATTGTGGACGTGGTACTTCTCTAAGAACTATAGTGACAATGCCGTTGCCCACTTGCTAGCCAAAAGGGCTAAATCCATTGATGCGCCACAGGTTTGGTTAGAAGATATTTAAGATAATATAGCACTTATTGTATTTCGAGATGTTTGGTAATATTTCTGTTTCTGAATAAAATAGACCCTCTTAGCCTTGAGCCTTGATTCTCCACAATAAAAATAAATAAATACATAAATAAATAAATAAATAAACATAAAAAAATATAATTTCTGGTAACTATTGAGTTGTAGAGTGAGTATAAATTGAAAAATAATATTTAATTAATTTATATACTCATAAATGAAAAGATCTATAAAGATTAAGACTTCTAAAATCATAGAAAAAAATAATCCTATATGGAATAAAGGTAGAAAAAGAGAAAATCTCACATTCTTCCGCCATGCTTACATTTTGTTGGTTATTTAATTTGTTGTCTTTAGTTAAATTAACCAATTATACAAGTTGATTAACTAGTCCAATTATGCAATGGTCCAATTACAATGTATTTTGCACAACTATATTGCAAAAACTAGATTTCATCTAGCAGAAAAGTTAGTTTCAAGACACAGTGATATGGCCATGATGGGAAAAATTCCAACAGGTGATATATAGGTCAATATACTTGATACTTGATCCCGAAATACCTACCTACAACAGAACCAACTAAGCTATTCAAGTGCAACTTCAATCTAGTTGGACTACTCTTCTTAATGACATTCTTCAGTGTGCACAAATATCCAATTTGTTATTAACTTCACAATCAACGTTCTTGACTATAAAAGTTGTTGGTGCAGATATCTTTACTGCAAAAACACTCTAACAATGAATTGGAAGTGGCTCGATACAAGAAATCGAAGGTGCACAAGGATGCAACAACTTCTCCAAATATGCATGTGTTCTTCCTTTGATAACAGCTCTAAAAAGTAAAAACACACCTTTGGGAGTTGTATTGCACAAATCCTAAGTAGGCTAGGTTATCATGAGCTGAAACTGAAAGGCTAGCTTCAAATTTCCTACAACTCGATCATGATAGGCCAAGAATGTATTGACTCATAGTGATAAATTAACTAATTAATTAGCCAAGTGAATTAATTAAGTTAATTAACATGCAATACGTGTGGTAGCACCAAGAAATCACCAACTAAGTTAAATGTAATAGAAAATAAAATTGACATGGTGATTTGTTTATGAATGGGGAAAACTTTCAAGGCAAAAAAGAAATCACCAATTAAGTTAAATGCAACGGAAAATAAAATTGACCTGGTGATTTGTTTACGAATGGGGAAAACTTCTAAGGCAAAAATCTCATCGGATAATTTTAAGGTCACCACTCTCGAGAATCCACTATTATTATAACAAGCGGTTATAAGTAAAGGATTCCCAGTACTTTCTACCAACCTACAATTGAACCCTTACCCTAATACACAATTGTACTTGTTCTGTAGTGACAATCTCTCATTTTCAATATACGGTTCCCAGTACATGACTAACCAATCAATGTATGGATCCAAATACGTGACTAACGCACTAACTTGGGAAGGATGTTAGCTGCAAAGTTCTTCAATTCATTTACACGATAAAGATCAAGAAGCTCTTTGGTTACAAAACCCTACAGAGTACAAACGTAGTAGCTTCTTCAAGAGAAAGGTGAACTAGGGCACGTGTCTCTGGTCACAATATGCTTGCAAAAAACCTTTTGCATTCAAGTTTTCATCTAACGTGACGGCCTTTAAAATAAACCTTATATATGTTTAAGGTTGTGAGAAAAGAAAGCCTAAATACATGCACATGGATATGTGTGAAATCATATCTGAAAAACTAATTTTCGTAAATCTCAATAGATAGGGTTTGTAGAGCAACTGTCGTGCATTGAGCTAATATAGCCTTTTAAACCTCGATAGATACAATCTGTTGAGCTAGCTGTCGAGTTTTAAAATACAACACTTCTTCATTTGTTTCTTGGACATATTTACGTGGCTTTAACTCTTGACTTGAACAACATGTTTCTTGAAGATTTAAACCATTCTAGATCTATCCAATTATAACTAAAGTGCGTTTTGTCAAAGGATTAGCCAATTCTAAATAACATATGTTCTTAACATGATTTACAGATATCCTAATAGATCAATTGGTTAAGAAGAATCGAGTTAGGACTCGAGGATCATTAATCCTTGCTCAATCAAGTAGAGTTGATCAAGAGTTAATTATATAATTTTTTTTAATTGTGGAATATTCTGTTAATTATATAATTTTTTTATTAAAAAAAATTGGAAAAGTTTGTAAAATCTTGAAAGCTTGGTGTCTTTTAAATTCAATTTATCATGTAGAAGCAACTTGTTGAGTGTGACATTATCATGAGACGATGGATTTGCATGTGCTCGGTAACATCAACATAAAATTCACCATCATAGATGAGGTTATGTTAACTGCACTTTTATGTACATTCTAAAGCATGGAATTGCATGTACACTTCAGTAAAATAATAAAAATACATGGTTGATAATTTTTCTTTTCCTTTTTCTTTTTTCTCGGAGTGGAATTATATGTTGGATAATTGTCAATACCCTTTCTTGGTATATTTCTATGAAATTTTGGTAAAGTTGCTTTGAATAATGGTCTGAAATATCAATGCATCTGATCATGCACGTATTGCTCGGCTGGGTTGACCTTAATTCTTTTTTCTTTAACATGAGCTATTTGAAATTAATAGCTCAGCTATTTGGGGTCTTAGGAGAAATTAATAAAAATTAAAATCATGGAGAAAAATATGATCTCAGCAAGTAATAGTTAATATGGCTAAAATTAATATTATTGATTGGTCGATGAGCTATACCCCAACTACTACCTTCATCTCCTATAATAATTGAATAAAATAAAGGATGAGATTATGAGTTTAAAAGTTATTGAGTGCACAATTTATCAATAAAAATTAAATAAATAAATAATTATCGATTGAGTCCTTTCATATTTACATGAGGCTTTGTTGAGTTCAATTGAATTCTAAAAGTTAATGATTATTCACAGATATTAAGAAACCACCGTACAATGCAACTCTGTTTTTCGTTACTAACACCCAGCATGCTCCACTTACTTAAACCTAACTATGAAGTTTTGTTCGTTGACTTAGGGGCGGTTTGGATATAGCTGAAAATTAAAAACTGAAAAATACTATAGCAAATAATTTTTAAATGTATAAATAGTATCGTGAGACCCATTTTTAATAAAAAAATTGTTGAAAAGTGAAATTTGTGAGTCCATAAATAGTAAAATTTGTGAAAAAAGTCAAATATTGCTGCTACTATTCATGAACAGTAGCCACAACAGTAAATAAACAGTAAAAAAATGACTGAAATCCATGGTAATTAAAAAAAAATGCTAAAACACAAATGCGCATTTAAGCTATTCAGCCCAAGCCAAACGGGCACTTAACTCTCTTCATATAAGATCTTAATAATCTCAGCATTAGTAAATTACACTGAACAAAGTTACAGCGAAGTAGCATACACACCCCTCTCACTTCCTCGCATGTCAAACACGATTTGACTTGACTTTGATATCTGCTTGTTGTACATTGTTGACTAATTTCTTAACAGTTATGTTTCTGAGTCGACTAGGACTTTATCATGGTATTCAAAAGGTTAATGTTTTCGATAGTAAACCATTACCATTTATTATTTCTCATATCCTTAAACTCAAACAAGAATGGAATAATGTACATGACAGGCAGATAGGAGGTGTTTGGAAAACAATTTGTGAAATGTTTTCATTTGGTGTCATTCTCCAAAAAGAGCTTTTTTTTTTCCCCTGAAATAGCCAGAAGAACTTGTGAACTGGAGAAACCGCTAAAACCTGACTTAGTATGGGACCGTTTACTGCATGTGTAGGACCTTCAATTGCAGGTGTTGGATCAGGATTTTTTTTTTAAGGACAATAAGAAATATAAATTATAAAAAATTTAAAACAAAAGAGAACTTGAATATATTGACATCACCAAAAAAAAAAAAAAATTAAAAAATTAAAAACAAATACTGAAATACATAAAGTTTTACGATTGCTTTCTAGTATATTTCATATTTTGAAATCGTTTCATGATATCTTCATTATCAATTCTACGAGTTACTTCTCTTTCAATGTATACAGCCAATCAATCATTTCATTGTTCTCCCATTTGATTGATTTATTTCAAATTTATTAAAATCTAAATGGGTTTTTTCTAAGTTTTAAGATTAATAAACTTCAACTTTTTTTATTATTATTATTATTATTATCATCATCATCATCATCAGATTTTAGATTAAATTGGTTTGTTATTGAGCTTTTTTTGTGTTTTAAAAGACCAAAATATTGTTAAGAGTATTATATTCAAATTTATTTCAACTAGGCTTAGAAAAAAAGCTAGGGTTAGAGTGTTCAAATTTTTATTTTATGGGATCAAAACCTAAAAACAAAAGTAAAATATATTATATAATTTTTTTTTTTTTTTGGCTAGTTTAGGGGGTTCATTTGAACCTCTGAGCTTCAAGTGGAGCCGCTCTTGTTTGTAGGGATATTGCTGGAATGGTGGAGCAACTCGTTTACATGATGATGGTGGCGCTATTGTTGCAATGTAGTAGTGGTGTGGTAGGCCCATGTGACAACTCGCTCAACCGTCCAAACAATTCAACCCAGTCCGCTCTATCTTGCATGAATATGAATTGATTTCCAAGTGAGCTGGACAAGTTCAACTATTAAAGTGGCAAGTTGAGCTAAGTGTTTTTTTAACTGTTAAGATTTGACCCAATTGGCCTAGGATGTTATTAACTTAAATGTGATTCTAACATTATAATTTCATAAAAATAACTGCATATTTGGATTTTATTTAGAAAATTAAGTGGGAAATTAATATAATTGTAAAAAGGAGTGGTGTAAAAAAATAAAAAATAAAAAAAATAGAAAGAAAAATAAAGGAAATTAGAATATATATGGATTTAAGGGTTCCTAACAAAAATGTGGAGTGTGGCTCACGGCTCACCCCTTGGCCTGATTAGGTACAACAAAAGACCTTATAGCCCGCTTACCTAGAAAAGTCTAGCGGACTCTCCTTGGGCTAAAATTTATCCTAGAACACGCAGTTTTAAAAATATTTGAAACTTCAAAATAAAGCAACTTCACACAGATATTCTTAGAACTTTTATTGGGAGGAGGAAATGGAATAGAATAGAAATGAATGAAAAAAATTATTTTAGAATATTCTTCAATTTCCTTGTTTGGGAGTTTTAATGGAGGAAATAGAAAGTTCATTCCCTTGTTTAGGAGTTTAAGTGGGAGAGAATAAAATGGGTAAGAGAGAACATTCATTCCTCTCTATCCTTTAAAGCCTTAAATTTTCATTCTCCCCAAAATTGAGAGGAATGAGAGGGAATGAAATTAGATTTAATAATTTTTTACTAAAACTCTCAAAATACTCTTATATATTCAACTCTTTATTTTAAAATAGGGGTCTAATAGTAATATTGTCATAAAATGATTCCATTACATTCCTTCCATGCTGCTCCCAAACAAGATTACTTACATTCCATTTATTTTCATTCCTTTATTTTAAAACATCCAATCAATATTACATAATTTCATTCTATTCCATTCTTTTCCATTCGCTTCAATTACTTAAATATATTCCATTCTATTCCATTCTTTTTCATTCCCTTATGATTATTTCATTCTATTCTATTCCCTTCTTTTATGAACTCTCAAGCGGAGCCTAATAAGTCAAATGTTGAGGGTAGTCTTTTCATTATTTTAAAAGCAGTACAGTTTTAGTACTTTTTGAGTTGAAGTTTTTTGAAGGAAAATTTTTAAATTATATGGAATCATATATAATATATAAACGTAGAAGCTCAATCAAGAATACAAGACAAGAAGAGGAGAAACGAAGAAAAGGTAGAAGCTCAATCATATATAACATATGAACGTAGAAGCTCAATCAAGATTTAATTTATATGAAAGAAATGGTCTTATTGATCAATAGAATCTTAAGCGAAGTCTTTCAGCACAAGAGCTCTTTTCATATAACAATCTTTAAGAAGATAAACAACAAGGATTACCTTGGTGACATCCTTGCTACAACTTGATCGGATTCTTTTATTCTGGTAATAGTAGAGGAAATTCTGTCGCCGCCAAAAGGCCATCTTTGCATGCAAAATAAGAGAAAGTTACATGGGCAAATCTTGTTGCTGCATCATATAGCAACCCAGAAACCTATTAAAGATTTTACATACTTGAGAATTTGCTCTCACAATCCATCTATACATATGTTTATATGGTATATATAGTATATATGTTAACATTATAGGTAAGATAACCGATATGATAAGTAAGTGAGGAAGTAAAGTTGATGCTAGGGAGGCTGAAGAAAGAACTCCAGAAATGAGAATGACATGGTTTAGAATTTTAGAGTAGCATATGCTACGAGTTTGGAGTTCCATTTTAGTTGCAAGTCCCATGCTGTAGATGCTGATTGCCGCAAAGAAAGTCCTCATGCTAATGGGGTGTGTGTGAAATGGTGACAGACTTTTGCTTTGATACTCCACTTGGATGAGGCCAATCAGTGATTGTATAATGAAATTGATGATCACGTGGCTTGGGGCAGAGGATATGAAGTCTTGCTCACTTCCCACAATATAAACAAAGAACATGATCAAAAATGATAGGTAAAACTACTTAAAAATGAACGAAAGCCACAGTAAGCATATCTAATTGTCACAATTATAAATATAACAGAAAAGTCAAAAGAAAGTTCCAATATTTCTATCATAGATAGTTTGGAGAAAATAATTGTTACATGTTCACATAAAAAAGTTGTATTTTTGGCCTTAGAAAATCATGCAATCATCCCTGGCCTATTATTATATTATTATTCAGCCTTCTTTTTCTTGGGGTGTTTTGATATAACAACAATACACAATGTGTAGATTGTTTGTGTAAACTATAAACTAACAAAAGAAGTGATAGAATGTTTTACCCTAACCTTGCTTGGTTATGGTGATGAGGCTGAAAGCTACGTGTCTTTGTTTTATAGGTATACACCCTCGGTACAACAACTCTTCTGACTCTAAACTTGCGTACTGGGACTTTCCGAGCGTCTCTTACCTCACCTCCTCTCCCTGACCCTCTCATTTCTCTCACAACTTAACTGTTGTTGTATAGTGTAAATTTCCTTAGCTTTTTTTTTTTAATATATTTTGGATAGAATTTACTTAGCATTTGTTAGCATTAAAGGAATAAGCTATCACTGAAAACCTCTATCTATATAGGCCACGGTGATCCATCAATGTGGAAATTTCTTGTTACTGTAATAAATTGTGGACTTTATTAGTGTTGACGACAACAATTTAGTCCATGGTAAGGGATGGACCCACTTTGGGACCATGGATGGCCCTCCTTGACCCAAAATTCAGAAAAATTAATAAGAAATCTTTAAATTTTACTTTTATAAAACTTCAAGCGGTTCAAAGAGGCTAAATAAGAGTACTTAATTGAAAATACTTTCTTAGTTTGTGAGATATTGTGGGTTTCAGTTGGCTCTACTGGTAAAATCTTTAATGATTGTATAAGAGATTTGTGGTTTAATTTTTGTCTACACCAAAAATTAATTAGTGTTTTGATCTGATAATAAAGTGTTATCATTAGAAATGGACTCTATAGGTTGAAACTCTTTAAACAAATAGTTGTATGTGTCAAATAGTTGTATATTCAAGATTAGGACAAATTCTAAAATCAGCTCAAGAAAAGAGAAGTTTATGCAAGTGAGTCAATACCGTACCGGAAGACGTTTCGGTTTGATTAAAAAAATGAAATATTTTGGTACCGATTAATACCGGTGTACTGTTTTGGAATTACCGCTAATACATATATACCATTTATGCATTGAGTTAAAAGTGTGTATATAGTTATTAAATTTATATACAGCCTATATGTTTACTTTCAACATACCCAATAAAAATGGCCCAAGTCCAAAATATCATATTAGTCTAACATTATCTAAGACTTAAAAAATAAAATAAAATAAATATAAGTATGGAAAAAATAGAAAGTAAGGCCCTGTTTGGTAGAGTTGTTTAACAACTTATTTTCAGTTTTTAAACAATATTACACACATTTTCACATACTTTTTCATTTACACGTATTTCAAAATACTACAAACAACATTACTTAAATTTCTTTACCAAACCGGCCCTAAAATTTCAAAATTGAAACTTGTAAGACCCACGTGATTGCCTTGGAAATAGAAGAGAGTTGGTGTGGACAATAACTCTACTCCTTTTCCCTCATGCACACCTTTTAAGTTTCAACCATTTCTTATTTTTTATTGTTTTTTCTTTTTGTTACTTTTTCTCCTTATCTCCTTCTCCATTTAGCCTCTGTTTGGGAAGCGTGTTTTGCGCGTTTTTCAACATAAGTGTTTTTTTTAGTGGGTCCCGTGCACTATTCACGGGACTCGCAAGTACTTTATTCAGTAAAACAAACTTTAAAACTGGGTCTCATGGTACTATTCATACATTTAAAAATTATTTTGTTACAGTGCTTTCATTTTTCAGCAATAAGTGATATCCAAATAGACTCTTATTCAACTTTTCTCTCTTTATTTCTTCCATAAAATGACGATCTGTCCAACCAAGCTTCAGTTTCGCTCAGCCCAACTAAAGCAATGCCACTAGGTCCACCACCACGCCTCTGTTAACCTCTGGTTCATGGTTTGTTTGTTTGTTTGTTTTTTTTTTTTTTTTTTTTGGTGGTTTCAAATGAAAAAAATTACAGAAGAAACCATTTCGGACCGAAAATACTTTTTTCGTCTAGAATGGCCGAAATGACCGGTACCTTTCAAAATGGTCCAATATTTACAATGAGACAAAACAAGGGGTGTTTTTGTACCGAAGTGAGTTTTGGAACGGAAAATACCGGCTGGTATGAAATGGTATTGACTTCCCTGAGTTTATGTCTTCTTGATACACCCTCGATCGACCAAGCTGTGCTTGGACTAATTCTTGATTGAGTCTCAATCGATCAAGTTTCGCGAGTTCTGAATTTTAATCAAGCCTCCTAAGTTGGCTCATGTTTTGGAATTCGAACCCAAACTACAAAGTATATAAGGAATCATATGAGTTAACTAAATAGAAGAAGAGTGAACCTTTATGGTGTATCTCGTGTTTTTATATCAAACTTCTCTGAATTCACCAACATACTAGAGACTCCAAACTCCAAAGTGAATATAAAGATTAATATGTTGTCGACTTATGATCAAGTTAAAACCACAGTACATTAACACAGTCATGTTACTATGAAATCTTATAGGTGGTTCTTGAAGTCACAAGTGAGAAATTCCTATTGGAGGAATCCATAATAAAAGAGTTTATGTCTTCTTGATACACCCTCGATTGACCAGCTGTGCTTGGACTAATTCATGATTGAGTCTCAATCGATCAAGTTTTGCGAGTTCTAAATTTTAATCAAGCCTCCTAAGTTGGCTCATGTTTTGGAATTCAAACCCAAACTACAAAGTATATAAGGAATCATATGAGTTAACTAAATAGAAGAAGAGTGAACCTTTATGGTGTATCTCGAGTTTTTACATCAAACTTCTCTGAATTCACCAACATACTAGAGACTCCAAACTCCAAAGTGAATATAAAGATTAATATGTTGTCGACTTATGATCAAGTTAAAACCACAGTACATTAACACAGTCATGTTACTATGAAATCTTATAGGTGGTCCTTGAAGTCACAAGTGAGAAATTCCTATTGGAGGAATCCATAATAAAACAGATTAATTCGATTTTAATAGTAAATTTTTCCTTGGGATTGGTGGTAAACCCTTGATCACAATGTTTTTCCCTTTGGCTAGGCCACTAGTTTTTGTTAGAAAGTTTAGAACTTGGTTGATATATTTGTTAGGGTCATATTTTATATGGGATTGGTCAATCCTTTGACAAAACACATTTTACATATATTTGGGTAGATTTAAGTTGGGTTTAATACATCAAGAAATATGTTGTTTAAACATATCAAGTGTTAGTTTTAAAGACATGAAGATTGATCCAAGAAACAAGTGAAGAAAAACTGTTTTATTAAAGTTTGACATATAGCTAGATAGATAGTTGCTATCGAGACTAAATGGGATGCTTGACACATATCTCGACACAAGCTCGATCTATCAAGATTTACGATTTCATGATTTCCAAATATGAAATTTGGCCCATGTTGTGTTATTTGTTTATGGTTTCTTTTCTCACAACCCTAAACATATATAAAGCTTATTTTAAGAACCGTCATACACGGATATAGAGACTAAGAGTTTAATTTTCTCGGTAAGACGCTACTACGTTTGTACGCCATAGGGTTTTGTAACCAAGTGTTTCCTGATTTTTATTGTTGATGAAGTGAATAACTTTATAATCAACAACAATCATTCAAGTTCCTGTAATTAGTCACGTACTAGGATCCGTGCAAACGAGTTAGTCACAGATTAGAGATTTATGCATCAAGGGAAAGAAGGCTACTACAAGATCAAGTCCAATTGGGTATTATAGCTAAAGTTCAACTGTAGGTTGGTATTTTGGGATAGGCCAGGATTGTTGTAAGATTCATTATATTTGTAACTGTTTGATTATTGATTAGTGGATTCTTGAGAGTGATGACCTTGAATTCACCCAGTGAGATTTTTCCATTTGTCAACAAATCACCGTGTCAATTTAATTTTTGCCGCATTTAATTAACTGGGATCAAGCTATCTTAACCTAACAATATTTTAACCAAATTAATGCCAATCTAGTTAATTAATTTATTATATTATCTAGATTCAATCTCGATCAAAAATTTCACCAAACCAATATTGCGGTAACTGAAGGAATAGTAATAAGACAACAATATGGTTTTGAAGGGAAACCTTAATGGGAAAACCCTTCGAGAATGTAATGCTTACCCTTAACGAAAGAATTCGCTAGTGAAATTTACAAGTTGAATTAATCCTTATTCTAATTTGCTACCTCTAGTAGAAGTTACGACTGTGACTCCATAAAGCTTCAACCTAGTTGAACTCTTCCCCTATAGATCCCTTCCATGACTACAACTTACGTCTGATTCCAAGAATCTCTTAAAGATTTTCTTTGTAGCAGCAAGTGTCTGGTAGGATATCTAAATAGCAGCAACTCTCTTTCCATTGAAAACCTTTGTTAGGCCAACTTATAATGCCATTTTTAAGCCCTGACAAGTAGGGCTACAAATCCAAGTGTTTAGCCAACTTAAAGGAAATCAAGTTTCATAGCTCGATAGATCGAGCTTGCTATTGAGAGTTATTGAGGTTGCAATTGGAATATACTTCTTTCCTTGAGCTGATCTTGTATCTTTGTCTTGATCTTGAAATTACAATTCCAAGGCATAACAAGACTTACACTTTGACATAGTTTGCCAGCTCTAATGCACACATGGACCTAATACTGTGAACCTAATACTTGTTCACTAGAAAACAAATTGCCTTGTGCCTATCCATACTTATGAAGCACATGACCTAAAACTTTCTACTTTTTCCCTATGACCTCATTCAAAGCGTGTAAAAACTATTCTTTGTGCAGGAGGGGTAATTGTCATTGGATCACTGTCTGTAGAGAGCTGAACTGGTTTCACAGAGCAGTCAAAGGACAAGATATGGCGTGGGATCCACTTCTTCCATCCTATATGAAAATGTGGTTCTATACATGTATGGATGAGTTTTCTTCTCTCTCCAGAAAGCCATCCACAAAAAGTGATTCTTTTTTGTTGGTAAAAGAATCTCTCTATATGTTCCCCACACACACTCTCTCTCTCTCTCCCCTGAAAAAGAAATTCTACTTTGGCCGTACGTATAAATCAAAGGACTAACTATCCTTTCTTTTCTGACGTAATATGTGGGTTTCTTTCAATCGCTTTTCTAAATTTCTAAACACACACACTCTCTCTCTCTCTCCTGAAAAAGAAATTCCACTTTGACGTAATATGGCCTGCTGTCCAAGACTAGGAGAGCCGTGTGGAAGGGAATAGCATTAGTGCATGGCTGAGACACTGTATACAGTCCTCATGCGTTTAGATCATTTGGGTCTGTATCAATATTACAGAATATGCAATGCATTCAGTGACACCTACCATCTAATAACATCTAATGAACTCCCACCTTAACGTACCAAGTAAAGTACCTTTACAATGATGGAAATTGAAATACTTATCCGCCCAGAATAAGAGAAAAACGTGGAAAGAAAGGGAAAAAAACATGAAGCTGTCAGTTCCTGCGTGAGATTTATTTTATTTTTTATTTTAATAGAGTAAGTAGACAGGGATGACCTTCAGTCAAAGTTATGAATTCAGTTATGGTGGCTATTTCAAATTGTCAAACTCAAGGTTGGTGTTCATTATGTGTAACTGTCAAGTCATGATTTATGTGCGAGAGTGTGCATAAGGTGCAGTGGCGGTTTCAAGATTTTTATTTAGGAGGTTAATAATGGCTAAGCCATGAAGTTATTTAACAGCGGAGGCAGGAGTAAAAAATAAAATGATTATTTTTTTGTTTTTATATTTTTTTATTTTTTTGTATATATAACTTTCATATTATATACAACACAACCATATTGTACAATAATCTTAAAAAATATTAACATTTGAAAGATCGCTAAGACAACAATCATTGGATGCGTAAACAATTAGAATTAAATAACTAATTATACAATTTTATCAAATTAATAATAACTTATTATTTAATTTATATTTATAAGTTATATCAATTAAATAAAAAATATTAAATAAATAAGAATAGTAACACACTTAGGAGTAGGACTAGGGCCTAGGAGTAAGTGTGAAACTAAGAAAAATAATACTCTAGTAATAAAATTTTGCTTATGAAGTGTATGGTTTTTTAAATGTGTACGCTATCACTCTCTTGGAATTGGAGTAAACAGTAAAAGATTTTTTGGACTTGAAAATGTGTAGAGTACTTATCAAAGGGTGCGGCTTGTGTCCAGTGATAACTTCCACTGGACACAAGCCCCTCTTATCAAAATACTTGATCGGACATAAAGAAAAACTAAAAAACATAAATACAAATCAAACATAGAAAAAACTAAGGATCATATTCAAACTTATTTCAATTGGGTTTAACAAAAAATGTAAAGTTATGGTGTTTAGATTTTTATTGTAGGGGTCCAAAAAAATAAATTATATATAAATTTTTTTTTTAAGACCAGGTTAAGGGGTTCATTTGAAATCCCTGGGTTGGTCTTGGAGCCGCCCCTGTAAGGGTGTTTGACTAGTTTTTACCCTTAAACCCAATATATGGATACTGGAGTCTATTTTGGGTATCGTGTCAGAATTCTGAAACATCACAAATTTTATTTCAAATATANTGGTCCAACTTATAATGCCATTTTAAGCCTGACAAGATATGGCGTGGGATCCACTTCTTCCATCCTATATGAAAATGTGGTTCTATACATGTATGGATGAGTTTTCTTCTCTCTCCAGAAAGCCATCCACAAAAAGTGATTCTTTTTTGTTGGTAAAAGAATCTCTCTATGTATTCCACACACACACTCTCTCTCTCCTGAAAAAGAAATTCAACTTTGACCGTACGTATAAATCAAAGGACTAACTATCCTTTCTTTTTAGACGTAATATGTGGGTTTCTTTCAACCGTTCTTCTAAATTTCTAATATGGCCTGCTGTCCAAGACTGGGAGAGCCGTGTGGAAGGGAATAGCATTAGTGCACGACTAATGATGTTGGAACTTTTGTTTTTACCCCCTAGCTAAGACACTGTATACAGTCCTCATGCATTTAGATCATTTGGGTCTGTATCAATATTACAGAATATGCAATGCATTATGCATACAGTTGACACCTACCACCTGATAACATCTAATGAACTACCACCTTAACGTACCAAGTAAAGTACCTTTACAATGATGGAAATTGAAATACGTATCCACCCTGAATAAGAGAAAAACGTTGAAAGAAAGGGAAAAAAAAAACATGAAGCTGTCAGTTCCTGCGTGAGATTTATTTTATTTTTTATTTTAATAGAGTAAGTAGCCAGGTATGACCTTCAGTCAAAGTTATGAAATCAGTTATGGTGGCTATTCCAATTAGACTACTTAAACTCAAGGTTGGTGTTCATTACATGTAACTGTCAAGTCACGATTTCTGTGCGAGAGTGTGTATAAGGGTGTTTGAACTAGTTTTTACCCTTAAATCCAATATATTGATACTGGAGTCTATTTTGGGTATCGTGTCAGAATTATGAATCATCACAAAATTTTTTTCAAATATATATTAACTAATTCTTAATTACATATATAGTTTACCAGTTCAAAATCAAATGTTGCACATTCTTATAATTATATAACATGTCAAACGTGATAAAGTAAGTGAAAAAAAAAAAAAAAAAAAAAAAACTCTTATTGTAAGAAAAGTAAAAGAAAAAAAAAACATTCTTATTGAAATAAATAAATAAAAAGAAACATGTCAAATGTGAGTTGAGTGATGAAAAATAAAAATTATGAGATTGGGGGGGGGGGGGGTGGTTGTTTACATTCTGACCAAAAGTCAGGCCAAAATCATCTTTTAAGACGAAATATAATGAAATGGACTGGAATTTGAACCGAAGTAGAGATTTACCGTTCTAGCTAGGATGAATTTTTATTGACAACGTTGTTATTAGCATAGGGGCGGTAAATATACACCTCACTTGGGCGAATAAATCCATATCAAGCAAACTTGTGTAGTGCATAGTTGAGCGCCACCAAACCAACATGGTTCCTTGTATTGTTGTTAACGTCTTGCCCCATGACTGACTAGGCTTGGGTATTGCCTGGTGTGGGTCCATCCTAGATATGGAACAAGAAATATGCTATCGATTAGGGTAGAGAATGAGAGTCGTTACCTAGTTTAAGTTTACAATTTGCTCTTGATCCCTATACACAAGTCTTGCATTACCATATAATATTAGTCGACAGTAAGAAAATATACTTGGAAATCTATTATGCACCCAAGTCTGTTCGATCAAATGGATTAACTTCCACTTCGTACCTTCTAGCCATTTTTTAGTGAGGGTTCTCCTAAGTGGGATCTATCCCAAGCACTTTAGCGAATTGCTTTAAGAAAATAGAAATAAAAACAAAAAGGGGCACAACTCAGGCACCTTAAACCTAAATTCTAAGTTCTAATACCATAATAGCTTAGCTGCAATAGAATAAATAATCTATAAGTTCTAATTGAAACTGAAATCATGGAAAGACATGATTTCAGCAAGTAAAAATTAATATAACCAAAATCAATATCAATGGTTGGCCAGTGGCACTTTTTTCTAGTATAATAATGGAATGGAAGTGAGGTCATGAGTTCAAGAATTATTGGATACATGTGTAACTTTTCAATAAATGAATAAAATGATTGATAAAGTCTCTTCTTGTTTACATGAGGCTTTGTTTAGTTCAATTGAATTCTAAAAGTTAAGGATTGTTTACAGAGATAAATAAACGTACCAATTCATGCAACTTAGTTTTTCTTCACTAATAGCTAGCATGTCCACTTAGTTAAACCTAAATATGAAGTTTCATTCGTTGACTAAATAAGATCTTAATAAGTATCACACACCCCCTCTCACTTACATTTCAAAGATGATTTGACTTAACTTTGATATCTTGTTAGTGTATAATAATTGTTGGTTCCCCTTCTTAACAATTTAAGCTTTTGAGTCGAATATATAGTGATGATGCCGAAAAATTACCAGTGAGTCACACGATACTCACACACTCGAAATGTCACCTGCACAACAAAGAGAGGAGACCTACAGAGAGCATCAATGTGGTGCCGGCCAATTACTCTCCGAAGATCAAGTTAGAACTTCTCACAATTCTAGAGTGCTAGAGATGGGTTAATTATGCGTACCTTGATTTGAGAGGGCATTGGGGCTTTTATAGCAGTCGAAGGTTGACCTCTTTTCCTTGGAGTCGAAGTCATTTCCTTATAGGAATCCTCTTAAGTAGTTCTAAATGTGATGGACAAGTATTTTCCTTATAGAGAAGATCTCCATTAATGCGTGCAGCTTCCAGAATCCTCTTTGTGCTAGGATTCTATGGTGTGCGCTGCAAGTATTTCCCATCTAGGGTTTCCAACTGCCACGTGGACAATTGATACGTCTGTGTTGTGTCCGTTCATGCTGGCTCCGTCCACAATAGGTCTTGCAAACAATGGATTTGCCCTTCATCGGCCCATGGATGAGGAATCATCAGGCCCATTTCATGGGGACTCGTCAACCTATATTTTTCCTCTTCAGTTGCCCCCTCACCCCATGGGTTTGTCATCTTTGAACAAAAGGACCCATGGGGTGACAGTTCAAGGTTGGGATGATGGTTCAAAGTCCTGTGGGTCGACGGTCTCAATATAAACTCTGTAAACTGTGCTTATATCCTGACAGTTTGTCCGGAAGACATTTATGACTCATGACACGTGTCGCTCTTCCATTGGTTGTTGTCTCAGATCGAAGCTTTGCTTCGTCTTCTGTGCACTTCATCTATAAATATCACTCCCCTCTCCTCTCATTTCTCTACTTTCCACAGAAAACATACTGTCAGAGCACATCCGTCATCCTTGTCAGAGACCACTCTGTCCAGTTTTTGCACCCGTTGTCAACACCTCTCATCCATTCACTCTTTAATCTAGTGAGTATTCTTTCCCCCTTCTTTGCAAGTCTCCTTTACTTTCTGATACTCTTTAACTTCATTGGACTTTATTCCCCCCTCACCCTTTTTAGATCCGTCAGAGTCTTAGGTTTTATCGTTACGTGTAGGTAATGTCTAGTGGGTCAAGTAACCAGTCAGTCGTCTGTGACGGGGCGGATTACGAGGAAGTATACCCGTTAGGTCATAAAGACCAAGAGAGTCAAAGCGAGGAGAGGAGTCCGTCTGCATCTTCCCCATCCTCAACAAATGAGGATATGGAGATGGCTGAATTAGAAGAGGGTCTTAATGATGGCGAGGATCAATCAAATAGGCCCGTCGTAGGTGCTGATGGACTTAGGGAGTTCATCATGCTACTAGAATGGACGGTGAACGAGTTTTCATCCAAAATTAAGGAGAAACACATTGGTACTCTTAGGGCCAATTACCAGATTCCAGATTACATTCCAATTCGTCTGCCCTACAAGTCAGAAAAGTGCTATTATAAGGGAGTAGAAGGTGTCAGAGTGCACGAACATATGTTCAAGGTAGGCCTTAGGTTTCCACTAAGCTCCCTCCACCGTGAACTTTTCAAGTATTTGGGATTGTCCATCAACCAGGTTTCCCCAAATGCTTGGAGGGTCTTCATAGCGATGGAGGTCCTATACGGCGCCATGTCAAGTGGCACTAGAAGGCTGACGGTGCGGGAATTCCTTCACTGCTACCATCCAGATGAAATAGACAAATCAAGAGGGATGTACAGTTTTGTACCTAAGAGTTCATTGTTGAAGGTCATATATGAAACCCTAGACTCCAACAGGGATTGGAAAAGCCGTTATTTCTTTCTTGAGGGAGACGGGTGGATGGGTCGTCCAGGGGACACGAAGTACATGCCCGTTAATACGACATGGGGCATATTACACCTGTTTGCTACACACCTATCGTAGTATATATAAAATCATGAGAACCATTCAGTTTATTCAAGCTTCTTCAATACTTTTAACCGTTCTTCCTTTTTCTTTTTTCTTTTTTTTGCAATATGACAGCATCCACAGATTGACCTCGAGGAGTTTAATTTTCTTAAGAAAATTTTTGCCAAGTCCAAGCTAGAGGAACGAACTTGGGCTAAGCTAGTCAACATTAGCACCGTCCACTGGTATTGTGATGGTCCTAAACCATCACCAACAGCAAATAGATACAAAGATCGAAATGTAAGCCCGTCGTTCTTACTTTGTTTAGATGATTTAGTGTTTTACCTTAATCTTACCCGTCTACCCTTTAGAAATGGACGACGCCAAGAGGAGAGCAATGATTAGATTATAGGCCGCCAAGAAAAAGGAAGCTGGAGCGGATCCTAAGGGGATGGGTTCGAGCAACCCGTCTATCAAAAGAAAACAACCATCCAAAGGGGACTGTCCATCGAAAAAACCTAAGGTTCCATTGGAATCCGTTGCAGGGTTAATGGCTGGAGGGCCCAGACGGTCACCCCAGCTAAACATGGTGCTGGCAAAGGCCTAATAAAGGGTCCGTCTAGTAGTCAGAAGAAGCCACCTGTCCTGATCCGTGAAGACTCCAAGCATGCCTTGGAGAGGCTCTCGTCCATCATGACTAATGAAGATTATGAGGACTTGAGTAACCATTCCACGGAGGATATAGGGGAGACGGGTCTTTTTAGCATTGCCTAGGTAACTGATCCATCACCTTCTCGTCCGTCTTTGATGATTCTTTGTTTGAAATTAGTTCACTCCTTTTTTTTTTCTTTTTTTTTAGGTCATGGTCATGATGAAGGGTTTAATGGGACGGTGTCTCAATCATGAGATAACCTTAAACCGTGTCCGTGACAAGGCAAGGTTGAAGGAGGATGAGCTGATTGAACTTAAAGCCTGGAAGGTGACCCAGGAAAAGAAGCTCAAATTGGAAGAAGAAGCCAGAGACGAGTATTACAAGCTGGCAGAAGACCTGAAGGACAAGGAAAAAGAAATCCGTCAGGCTAAGGAGGTGGCGGTACAAGAATACCGTGACTCCGAAGCCCTTCTGTTATAGTTAGGAGTTTCATATAATGACAGTTTTGATGATGCACTCCATCAAGTTAAGACCTTATATCCAAAGCTTGATGTGTCAACCGTCACAATCAATGTCCCAGAGCAAACATCCGTCCAACCTGTTCAATCAGAAGATACGGACAATCTTTTTGGTGAGGATTCCCCTGTCATCGATGCCCCTGGTGATCAAACTGTAGCTGAAAGCGATCCCAAGGATGGTTAGGTCCGTTATGACGAGGAGAAGGAGGCCCCCACTGCAGACTAAATTTACTTTATCATTTTTATTATTATTTTTCTTTTCCATGTAAGAATATTTGGAGAAAAATTTGTGATTCCTCCATCATATTTTTTGGATTATGTAGACATTTTGAGGGCTTTTATTATTTGTTTAACTTCACTTAGTCCGTCCATTATAACAACCTGTTTGATGTTTTGTACGTGGGATGCATCTGCCTACTTTACTAAACATGATTTTGCATCCGTCTATTATTTTTTATGTCTCCCTTCTTAGGACCTGATAAGGCTTTTCATGGTCTACAGAAGGTCCGTCCACTTCACTTAATAGGTTTTTTCCTCTATTTAATGATAGAGTCCGTCTATTTACAATTTTGTCTTTTTAATGAATGAAGCCGTCTACCTCGTGAACTGAATTGTCAATTCTGTGATAGACTTCGTCTACTCCGTGGACCATAAATTCATTTATTCAATGTCCGTCCACTTTGTGATCATTTCGTAAAGTTTTCATCATATTTGGATGATCCATCCAATTTGTGGACTTCTAGTTGATACCCGTCCACTTTTGGACTTAGAATCTTCGTTCTCTTGGGATGACCATCCATTTTGTGGATTTAGATTATACCCGTCCACTTTTGGACTTTAGAATTTTCATCCTTTAGGATGATCGTCCATTTTGTGGACTTAGATTATACCCGTCCACTTTCGGACTTAGAACCTTCATCCTCTTGGGATGACCATCCATTTTGTGGACTTAGATTATACCCGTCCACTTTTGGATTTTAGAATTTTCATCCTCTTGGGATAACCGTCCATTTTGTGGACTTAGATTATACCCGTCCACTTTTGGACTTAGAATCTTCATCCTCTTGGGATGACCGTCTATTTTGTGGACTTAGAATATGCCCGTGCACTTTTGGACTTGGAATCTTCATCCTCTTGGGATGACCGTCCATTTTGTGGACTTAGTCCATTCTTTGGACTGTAACTTCGTTTCTACAATGATAGAGATTCTGTCCAATTTCTAGACTGTAAGAATTTAAGTAGAAAAAACATAGTTGAGTCTGAATATTCCTCATATTAATTAAAAAAGAAAATCATGCGTTTGTAGAAAAAAGTACCTGCCCCCTTGGGCTTAAAAAGGTACTTGTAGAAAGAATTGTTCGAAATAAATACTAGTAACAGTAAAACTAAATAATAAACTGGGAAATTGGGGAACGTCGATGCTCTTCATATCGTCCCTATTGGTAGTATTTCCATAGGTGCTCCATGTTCCATGGGTGCTGCAGCTTTCGTCTGTCCAGCGTTTCGAGGTGGTAGGTGCTCCTCCTCTGCCATGATGCGATCTTGTAGGGTCCTTCCTAGTTGGGGCCGAGCTTTCCCTGTAAAGGATCTCTAGCAGCGCCCATTACTTTTCGCAGTACAAGATCTCCAATATGAAAGTCTCTATGCTTGACATTGGAGTTATAGTGTTTCGCCATAAGATTTTGATACCGTGCCAACTTCTGCTCTGCTGTCCCCTGGACTTCATCCACCAGGTCGAGCTGAAGGCACATGGCTTCTTCGTTCTTATCCTCGTCGTAGTTCTCCACCCGATAGCTTGTGAGCCCTACCTTCACTGGGATGAGAGCATCACTTCCGTATGCTAGTCGAAACGGAATTTCTCCAGTAGGTGTTCTTGCTGTGGTATGGTATGCCTATAGGGCGCTTAGTAGTTCGCCAGGCTAGATGCCCTTTGCCGTCTCGAGCCTGGTCTTAATAATCTTAAGCAAGGACCGATTCGTGACTTCGACTTGCCTATTGGCCTGTGGGTGTGTGGGCAACGAGTAGTGATTCTTAATACCTAGCTTCGAACAGAAGTCCCTGAATGCGCTGTTGTCGAATTGCTTTCTGTTGTCGGAGACGAGCACTCTGGGTATCCCATACCTACAGATGATATTTCTTCATACAAAACTTCGGATGTTCTTCTCCGTGATAGTGGCTAGGGCTTCTGCTTCCACCCACTTAGTGAAGTAGTCAATAACGACTACCAGAAATTTTAACTGTCTTACTGCCGTCGGGAAGGGGCCCATGATGTCTAATCCCCATTGGGCAAATGGCCAAGGGGCCGTCATGGGGGTCAGTTCTTCGGACGGTTGCCTAATCAAATTACTGAATCTTTGACATTTGTCGCAGGTCTTGATGTAAGCTTGTGCGCCCTTCATCATAGTAAGCCAATAGTATCCTGCTCGAACCAGCTTGTGCACTAATGACCATGACCCTGAGTGGTTTCCACAGATACCTTCGTGGACTTCTCTCATTACGTAATCTACTTCTTCGGGACTTAAACACCTTAGATATGGCCTAGAGAATCCTCTTTCGTACAAGACATTATTTATCAGCACAAATCGTGATGCTTGGACTTTCAGCTTCCTAGCGACATCTTTCTCGTCTGGTACTTCGCCAGTTCTCAAGTAGGATATCAATGGCGTAGTCCAATTCCTTTCAGAATTTACTTCCTGCACATTTGATCCGTCATCAATAAGCGAGGAGGCTTGAACAAATGATAATACTTGTTCGAGGACAACCATAAATTCTGCTAAGGCTACTTTTGCTAGCCAGTCGACACATTCATTTTCCTCCCTTGAGATTTGAACGAATCTAACTTTGAGGCTGCTAATCCAATTTTTTACCTCCTCCCAATACCTCTTCATCCTCTCATTCTTGCATTCGTAGTCGCCATTTATTTGACTTGTTACCACCTGGGAGTTGCAATGTACAACTACCTTTTCAACTCTTGCTGCCTTCGTGAGGTCTAACCCCGCCACTAATGCTTCATATTCGTCCTCGTTGTTGGTTATGGGGAAGTCTAGTCGAATCATGCACTTGATCTTATCTCCTTCTAGGGTATGGATTACCACTCTGGCTCCTCCAACTCGTGTGTTTGAAAATCCATCCGTGTGGATTGTCCACTGTGTGGTGATTTCTGCCCCTTTGCCTTCCATTTGAGCAAACTCGGCGATGAAGTCGGCCACGACTTGCCCTTTTATCGCAGTTCGGGGCCGGTACTATATGTCAAATTCACTCAGCTCAATTGCCCATAGAGCCATTCGTCCAGCAGCATCAGGATTACTCATTGCTTTTCTCAGGGGCTTATCCGTCAAGACTACGATGGTATGTGCCTGAAAGTATGGCTTAAGCTTTCGTGCCACTGTCACTAGTGCAAAAGTATGGCTTAAGTATTCGCTGCTTGCGAAATTGCTAAGTATAGGTAGAGTTCTTCCTCGAGTTTGGACGGGCTACGCAATGGCGGAGACGAAAGGTATTTCTTCAATTCTTCAAAGGCCTTCTGGAATTCGTTCGTCCATTTGAAGGATTTTCTTAAAGTGCGGAAGAATGGTAGACATTTATCCGTTGCTTTCGAGACAAGCCTGTTCAATGCTGCAATTTTACCATTCGAGCTTTGCACCTCTTTAACCGTCCTTGGCGGCTCTAACTCCATTATTACCCGTATCTTCTCTGGGTTAACCTCTATACCTCTTTGGGATACCATGAAACCTAAGATTTTCCTGTCGTAACTCCGAACGCGCACTTGTTCGGATTCAGCTTCATGTTGTATGAGCGGAGGGTATCGAACGTCTCTCGAAGGTCATCTAAATGATCATCTTTGCATAGGCTCTTTACTAACATGTCATCAACATAGACTTGCACGTTCCTCCCAATCTGGTGCGCGAACATTTTGTTCATTAGTTTTTAATACGTTGCTCCCGCATTCTTGAGCTCAAACGGCATCACCTTGTAACAAAAGAGTCTTTGGCTGGTGAAAAAGGAAGTTTTCTCTTAATCAGCCTCCTCCATCTTAATTTGATTGTAACCCGAAAAGGCATCCATGAAGCTGAGTAGCTGGTGTCTAGCCGTCGAGTCTACCAAGGTATCTATCCGAGGGAGTGGGTAGCTATCTTTCAGGCACGCTCTGTTGAGGTCCGTGAAATCGACACACATTCGTCACTTCTCATTGGCCTTCTTAACCATGACTACGTTTGCTAACCAGTCAGGGTAGTATACTTCTCGAATGAAGTCTGCTTCTAGTAGCTTCCTGACTTCTTCCGCTATTGCTTTGTCTCGCTCCTAAGCGAACACTCGCTTTTTCTGTCGGATGGATAAGGATGTGGGGTTCATATTTAGCTTCTGAACTATGACTGAGGGATCAATCCCGGGCAGGTCCTCGTGGCTCCGCGCAAATACATCTTGATTCATCCTAAGGAAAGCTGCAAGGGCTTGACATATCGGCTGGCTGGCCAACGTCTCCATCCTAGTCATCTGTTTAGGCCTTAATTCATCAAGGATTACCTCTTCCAACTTTTCAACCGGCTCCGCTATGGTCCGTTGCTCTTTTATACACATAGTCTGCTGGTGATTTTCCATCTCTAGCATGGCAACGTAGCATTCGCATGCGGCTATTTGGTCTCCTCACAACTCACCGACCCCATAATCCGTAGGGAACTTGATCATTAGGTGGTACGTTGATGTTGCCGCCTTCCACAAGTTAAGCATGGGTCGTCCGAGGATGGCATTATAAGCGGACGAGAAGTCAACCACAAGGAATGTCACATCCCCTGTGATCTGCTGAGGATAATCGCCCACCGTTACAGAGAGTGTGACTACGTCTAACGGGAATGTCCTTGTTCCTCCAAAACCAACCAATGAAGCGTTCGTTGGTATCAACCGTGCTTTGTCAATCCCTATTTGCTGGAATGCCGGGTAGTATAAGATGTCTACCGAGTTACCGTTGTCGACCAACACCCGGTGCAGATTGTAGTCTCCCACTCGTATGCTGATAACAAGCGCATCGTCGTGTGGGTGGTGAAGACATCATGCATCTTTTTCTGAAAACCCGATGATGGGGCACTCTTTCCGTGATATCTTTGGCGCGGAGCTTGTTAGCTAGATGTTTTGGACCATCTTAAGGTAAGTCTTTCGGGCCTTTCTGGACGATCCAGCAGTTGCTTCCCCCTCTACAATCATTTTTATGCCTCCAATTGGGGGTCTAAGGCGCTCATTATCCCATCGGTTTAGCTGCTCTTGACGAGGTAGATCCGTTCTTTCCTTGCTAACGAACTTCGGCAACTTTCCTTGTCTGATAAGGGCCTCTATCTGCTACTTTAAGTCGTAGCAATCAGCTGTGTTATGACCGTGGTCACGGTGGAAGCGGCAATACTTGTCTCTAGACCATTTGTTTGGATCTCCTTTCAGCTTTCCGGGGAAGGTTAAAGCCCCCTCATCCTTGATTTGCATAAGGACTTGGTCTATCGTGGCAGTTAACGGGGTGAAGCTTGTAAACCTCCCTCCCGGGGGCTTAAAGTGTCTTTCATCTCTTTTGTCTTCTGTTCTTGGCTTCTTTCGCCCTTGGTCCTGCCGTATTTCTTCCTGTCAAATCCCTTTTCCTAGGCTTTTCTTCCTGAGCCAGTAGTGCGTCTTCAGCATTCATGTACTTGGTGGCTCTGCAGAGGACTTCTGACATGGTCTTCGGGTTGTTCTTGTATAAAGAGAACAAAAACTTAGCCTTTCGGAAACCATTTGTGAAGGCTGCCACAAGTATCTTGTCGTCGGTTTCATCGATCGAGAGCGCTTCCTTATTGAAGCGGGTTATGTAAGATCTTAGCGTCTCGTCTTCTCGCTGTCTGATACTCATCAAGCATGCCATGGACTTCTTATACCTATGTCCCCCAATAAAGTATGTAGTAAACTGAGCGCTTAACTCCTTGAAAGTGCTGATGAAGTTCGGCATTAGTCGGCTGAACCATACCCTGGCAGGGCCCTTCAGCATTGTAGGGAAGGCCCTACACATGATTTCATTTGCTACCCCTTGAAGGTGCATCAAAGTCATGAAGGTCTCTAGGTGATCTAGAAGGTCCTTGACCCCGTTGTAACTATCTATGTGTGGCATGTGAAACTTATGTGGAAGGGGGAACGAATTGACGGGGGCAGCGAACGGTGAGTCAGTTTGATTGACTAGGTCGTCAAGGTCGCTGGACACTCGTTCCTTAAGGGCGTTTATCATCACTTCCATATGTTCCTTCATCACCTGCATCTCCGCGACAATAGGAGGCGGGGCCGTATCCATGAGGGATGAGAGGCTCATATTTTGCCATTCCGGTCTGCTTGGGGCGTTGCTACCTTCGAGCCCTTCTCGATCTCGTCGCACTACATTGGTACCTTCTTGGTCCTCCCTCTGATTAGTTGGTGCTGTGTTTTTCTAGCACAGTTGCTCTTCTAGATCGTGATTTTGTTTGGTGAGACGTTCTATAGTTGCGACAAGAGTTTGGACCTGTCTTTTGAGGGTAGTCGTGGGTGCTTCTTCTTCTTGGATGTCGTTGGTGGTTGCCATTAAGCGAGTGAGCACCATGCAACTCTTATGTCCGGGAAGCGATAATATGGCTTACAAATCGCAAGGAAGAGTCCCTACTTCCCACAAACGACACCAACTGATGATGCTGAAAAATCACCAATGAGTCACACGATACTCGCACACTCGAAACGTCACCTACACAACAAAGAGAGGAGGCCTACAGAGAGCACCGGTGTGGTGTCGGCCAAGTACCCTCCGAAGATCAAGTTAGAACTTCTTACAACTCTAGAGTGCTAGAAAGGGGTTAATTATGCGTACCTTAATTTGTGAGGGCATTGGGGCTTTTATAGCAGTCGAAGGTTAACCTTTTTTCCTTGGAGTTGAAGTCCTTTCCTTATAGGAATCCTCTTAAGTAGTTTTAAACGTGATGGACAAGTATTTTCCTTATAGAGAAGATCTCCATTAATGCGCGCAGCTTCCAGAATCCTCTTTGCTTCAGGATTCTATGGTGTGCGCCGCAAGTATTTCCTATCTGGGGTTTTCGGCTGCCACGTGGACAATTGATCCATCTGTGTTGTGTTCGTTCATGCTGGCTCTATCCACAACAGGTCTTGCACACAATGGATCTGTCCTTCATCGGCCCATGGATGAGGAATCGTCAGGCCCACTTCATGGGGACCCGTCAACCTATATTTTTCCTCTTCATATAGTATCCCAAATATGAATGGAATGTACGTGACTGGGGGTGATTGAGAAACAAGCTGTAAAGTCTTTTCATTTGGTATCATTCTCCTAGGACTAATACTCTAATAGCCAAAAGAACTTGTGACCTGGAAAAGCCTGACCAAGTATTGGACCGCCTACTGCATGTTTGGGCCAAGAAAGAATATAAACCCCAATGTTCTCTCTTCTCCGCAAAAGCCTGCAAGAAGACAGGGGTTATCATGCTGAAGATGGTATTGCAATTACAGAGTTGGGGATCTGCTGTTGCATTGAGTTTTTTTTTTCCACGGAACCGACATACTATGAAGGATCGATGTTGTTGAGCGTCTTGAAAGTTTAAATATTTTTCAACGTCTTGTTGATTCAAGACCTCACAAAAAGGGGCAAAATAAATATCATGACAATGGAATGCGAATAAGAAAAAGATAAGGTTTCATTGAGTTCAGTATGCGGCTTTCATATTGCTACTTTCAAACTTTACTAGTCACTGTTTAACTTCATCAGCATTTGTATTTACAAAACATAATTGCACCTGTGGATAGCGGGATCTGACAATTGTCACAGTTGTGTATATATTCAACTTTCTTGGAGTGACAAAAGCAGTTTGATATATATATATATATATATATATAATTTAGCTTCATTTTTTTAACCTTTTCTGGTCTAGATGGAAGTGGTAAGGTCAATATGATGTTGTTCTATTACGGCAAATTGAAGGTACTATGGAAAGAATTGAAAATTATTACAAATTTCATACTTTTTTATAAGTCATCTTTAGAATTTAAATGGGCCACCCAAAAAAAAAAAATAATAATAGTAAAGTATACCAAATCTTAATAATTTTATTATTTAAAAAAAAAAATCTAAAGATTCCAAATTTTTAATGGATGCTACATTGCTACATTTAACATGAGACATCTAAGTACAAAATTTGCGGGCCGAAGAAGTTAGTTTTACTAATAAACGCGAAATAAAAGCCCAAACTATCTGTGACAACTACTACTACGGAGCCACTAATGGATCAGGACCAAGGCCCCGCCTCCACTCCTTTCATATGTATATTTTTAATATATGTAGGTTGATTTTATAATTTGGGCCCAATAAATTACTCGGCCTTCCCAACAAAATCCTTAATCTCTTAAAAAAAACAAAACAAAACTTACCAATCGGAAAACAAAAGAAAAATAATCCCTACCACAAAAACTTTCCTATTTGGGAAAAAAAAAAAAAAAGAATTAGTACTTTTTTTTTTTAGCTCTTAAAAAATTTGGCAACAATGAGTTCCAAGTTAACTTAATCAATAAAATTTTTTATCGCCAAATAAAAAATCTAAGAGAAATCTTGAAAGCGTCTACGCCTCATTTGCTCTAAGTTGGACTTCATTCAATAGTGATTGAAGTTTGCTGAGTGACATGCTATTAAATTCCCATTAAAGCACCGTGTAGGATTGGACGCCGCCAACACCCCTCGCCTTAGCCTTCTGCATCCCGCGGTCATTGGTTGCCCTTGCCGTAGCCTAATTTAATTAGTTATCTCTCTCTCTCTCTCTACTAATTAGTAAAGGTAAGTGGTTTGGTCCTTGTGGGTTGTAACTTGATACTCTTACTAGTAACCAGTAAAGTAACTAAAGTTGATAATAGTTGTCTACTTGTTTTAAATTAATTGGTCAGATTGTTTTAAATGATCAATTGCGGAATATTTAATAAAGTTAGTTGTATTTTTTAATTTGTTGATAATTTGTTAATATTAAATGAATCTTTATTTGAATTTTCAATTTTTTATTTGTTATGTTTATACTTCCGCTCAATCAAAATCCTTGCTCTGTCTTTAGTTATTGTTTGTCACCCTAAGTTGCAACTCAAATTTAAGCAAACAAAATGACATTTCGGACAGCCTAAAGAATGACAAAATTCCAACCAACAAGAATGTCCGAAAAAAGTTCTCCAATTCACATCCCCTGTTTATAGGTGCGTTTAAGGAGGATAAACAGTAAGAATTCCCTTGTCATACATCTTTGCTACCCTGTCATACATTTGGACCACCATGAGTGTCACAAGAAACAAGTAAACTTTATTTTATTTTCAAAAAATACTATATCTACAATATTTTCACAATACTTTCATAAATAATTTTAAATGACAAATTGTTATTGACAAATATTGATGGATAAAAATATAATTTAAATGGTGAGTTTAAATTAGAACAAGTAATAACTTAACTTCTATCATTTGTTGTGAAAATATATAGCATTAACTAATGGCCATAGAATGTGACATCATAAACTAACATTTATGGGGTGTGTCAAATGGTGATAGATTTTTGCTTTGATACTCCACTTGGATGAGGCCAATCATGCACCTAATATGTGACATAAAAAACAAACATTTCGAGTGTATATACAATTGTGGCTTTTAGTCTGGCGTCAGACAACGACATTCTAATTAGTCCCATGGTTATTGGCTAAATATATTTGTGACTTCAGCGAGAAAAATACATCATGAAGCACTGAAGTTGATGTTCTTTCGCGACCCTAGTCCAACATATATGTAAACCTTTCTTTGTATGACATCAACCAAAAAGTTTAGACAAGAGTATGTGCTATCAGAGACTTTTGTGTTAGCCACTTATTGCTGTACACACTCTTCTCTCCCCATGCGACATCATCCATAAAAGGAGCTTCCAATTTTAATATAGGCATTGGAAGACCCATTTTCCACATCCTTTCAGATGCATGTCAATAATGTTATATATGTGGGTTCGTTCAAGTAAACTAGTATACATTGTAATGTACTCCTATATAATTATTGAAAGGATATCATATCAGTCCAGGACTGAGAGAGCCGTGGCAAAATTTCCTAAAATATATATGGTTCGGGCTTGCCTCCAATTAATAACTAGGGTATTTTTATCAGGTACCTATATCTAGTTTGGTGTGACTTAAGAAAATAAGTTACAATATAAATAAATAACTAAAAATTATAATCACCAAAATCACACTAAGGCAAAATATCAATCACACACAAAAATACAAAAATTTACGTGAAAAAACTCATTTTCTTTAAAGTAAAAAACCATGGAGCAAACATCATAAGAGTTTCTGGATGTATCTGGGCTTTGGGTTTGTGAATTAGCATGTAAGTATGAGAAGTTTTGTTTATTTTTATGATGTTTGTCTATGTTTTTTATGTAAATTAGCTCAAATTTGTCAAAGTTTGACAACACTTAACTTATTGGACATAAATGTTACAAGAATGTAAAGGAAACATGACAAATTGTAAGTTTTGTTGAGTCAAAAGGTGTATTTTCAAGTCCAAGAGAAAGACCCAAGTTTAGCTCAAGGAAAGAGAAGTTTTGACTTCTCAATAAGTATCTTGATCTATCAAGATAAGCTGTCGATCTACCAAAAATTACGATTTTAGTTTTGGATATGGTGCTTTTTACTTCAAGTTGGCTATACACTAAGTTTTATAACCCTAATAGAGAGCCTATATAGAGGCCCATTAAAGATGACTTTTAAAAATATTTAGAGAGAAAATGGTAACCTCCACCCATTCAACCTTTGGTTTCACAAGCAAATAGAGAAGAATGAATACGTTGTTGCTATTGCCATAAATACGTTTGTGCATCATCAGAAGCCGATGACATTTAGTGTGTCACCCTCACAAATCACGAATTTGAGGTTCATTGAGTCTACTTTGGTTGTCCTTGCAAATTAAAGTAAGTTCTCCTTTAGGATTCCTTGCTATTCTCATTATGGTTTCGTGTCCATAGACCTGTATCTACACAAGGCTAAATGGCTGATTTAGCTTTATTTAACTGCAAACTAATCATTTAGTGGTGTTAAGAGTACACACAGAGAAGCAACAGAGAAGCAACTGATCAAGACAAATGAAATGTCCAACGGCTAGTTCAACGGCTAGTTTATGGAACGGTGTCGTTCTATTTACAACTGAGAAGCAAAATTGTATTTAAATGAAACGCAGCGTTTAGGACTCATGAAACACTGCGTTTAGCCATTGCACAGATAGCAGCACTGCGTGGTGATGATCATCAAGTCAGTTAGGCAGTTAGAGTTAGTTAATTAGTTCCATGATTCAAGGAATTAGTTCCGGGATTCAAGGAACCTGATCTGGGAGCTACCAAGTCTCTGTAATCTATATATATTGTAAATGTGTATGCAATAGATCAATCAAGCAATTATCTTTTCTCTCCAGAATTCATTTCTCTATCTTCATCTCTATCTCTTCTCTCTGAACTATCTTTTCTTATTCATTCTTTCTTTCTTTGTTAGTTCATTGCTTTCCACAGAGTGTTTCATAGTGTGAACACCATTGTAGGATCTTTCAAACTGTAGTAAGATTCTTTTCAAGNAGGTTGCGAAGATTGGCCCTGTCTAATAACTCCTTCCAAGGGAAAATTCCTGCAAACCTTTCCTATTGCTCCAAACTTATATATCTTGAAGTTTCTAAAAATAACCTTTCGGGGTCAATCCCAAAGAAGCTTGCTTCTTTGTCAAAGCTGGTGTTTCTTCTTTTTCGCAACAACAATCTCACAGGAGAAATCCCATCTTACATTGGAAACTCTAGCTCTTTACAAATTTTATCTGCAGTCCATAATGTCTTGGGAGGACACATTCCAGATGCCTTGGGTCAATTGAGAAGCTTAGACACACTTGGACTGATGGGAAACGAACTCTCTGGTTTGGTCCCTCCATCTTTATATAATCTTTCGTCTATTGTTACTTTGTCATTCGCTAGAAATGATATTAGTGGAAGCCTTCCTGCAAACTTATTCCTCACCCTCCCTCATCTCCCAAGTGATATTGGTAATCTTCAAAAGTTACAATGATTTTCTTCGAGTAACAATAGGCTCTCAGGAAGGTTACCAATTATCCTTGGAAACTTATCATTGTTAAATGAACTGTCCTTAAATAATAACAAATTGCAAGGAACTATCCCATCAAGTATAGAAAAGTGCCAAAATTTGTTGTTTCTAGATCTTTCTCAAAACAATCTCAATGGCACCATTCCAAAGCAACTCTTTGCAATTTCTATGCTGTCAATTAGACTCAATTTAGCACAAAACTTTTTCGTAGGATCACTACCATCAGAAGTCGGCAAGTTAGTCCATTTAGCAATGTTGAACTTATCTGAGAACAAGTTGTCTAGTAAAATTCCAAGCAGACTAGGCTCTTGCACAAGCCTTGAGTACCTTTATGTGGAGGGTAATTTATTTCAAGGAGAAATTCCAACATCTTTAGTTCTTTGAGAGGTATTCAAGTCATGGATCTTTCTCGGAATAACTTCTCTAGTCAAATTCCAAATTTCTTGGAAAAACTCTCCCTCAAGAATTTGAATTTATCCTTCAATGATTTTCAGGGAGAGGTTCCAACAAAAGGAGTGTTTGCAAATGCTAGCTCAATATCAGTTGTCGACAATATCAGGATTTGTGGGGGCATATCAGAACTCATGTTGCCTAGCTGGTTAACTAAAAAAGAGAAGAAAACGAAGTGGTCTCTCACACTCACAATTGTAATCTCAGTGGCATGTGTGCTCCTTGTAGTTGCCACAATGTCTTTTTTCTTATTTTATTGGCGCAAAAATATAAGAAAAGATGAGTCTTCAAGATCTACCTTGAGAAAGTCGCTTTTGAAAGTGTCTTACCAAATGCTTCTCAAAGCAATAGATGGGTTCTCATTAACAAATTTGATTGGTGCGGGTAGTTTTGGTTCAGTGTACAAAGGCATCCTTGGGGAAGATGGGTCAATTGTTGCAGTCAAGGTACTAAATCTTCAACGTCAAGGAGCTCTTAGGAGCTTCATCTCTGAGTTTGACGCCTTGAAAAATATTCGTCACCGGAATCTTGTGAAGATAAAAACTTCCTGCTCAAGTGTGGATTTTCAAGGAAATGATTTTAAGGCTCTAGTTTATGAGTTCATGCCAAATGGAAGTCTAGAAAAATGGTTACATATGGATTTGGAAACAAATACCGAGCAAGCAGAGATACAAAATTTGAACCTTCTTCAAAGAACAAACATTGCCATTGATGTTGCATATGCACTCGATTACCTACACCACCATTGCCAAGTGCCAGTTGTTCATTGTGATCTAAAGCCAAGTAACATTCTTTTTGATTATGATATGACAGCTTATGTTGGAGATTTTGGGCTTGCAAAACTTCTTTCAGAACTTACAATTCCAAAACAAAGCAGCTCAATTGGAATAAGGGGAACAATCGGGTACACTCCTCCAGGTAACAAAAATTTACTGGTCTTTTAATTGTTAATATATGCTTTCCCACATTAACCATGATTACATTAATTTTAGATCCCTAATTGTCATGTGAATGTATTATTTATGTCAAATATCTTGAATGATAGAGTACAGTCTAGGAAGTGAGGTGTCAACCAAAGGGGATGTTTACAGCTATGGAATCCTATTGTTAGAGATGATAACAGGAAAGAGGCCCACAGATCACATGTTTGAGGGAGGCTTTAGCCTTCACCATTATGCTAGCATGGCCTTGCCTAATTGTGTAATGGAGATTGCTGACTCAAAGCTTTTAAATAATGTTGATGAAGTGATTGATAATCATAATTTTAGCCCTACAAATAGAAAAGAGGAGTGTTTGATATCCATGGTCAAGGTTGGAGTGGCGTGCTCTGTGGATTTGCCACAAGAACGATGGGACATTAGCAAGGCCATTTCTGAGCTGCATTTGGTCAGGGACATTCTTCTTGGCTCTAGGAGTAAATGCAACTTGTTTGACTACATGGAAGGTAAAAAAATCGAACAAAAGGGGCTTCTGCCATTTTCGGACAAATTATATAGAGAAATGCCCCTATTTCCAAACTAAATAGGGAAATGCCTCTCTTTTAAAACTTGATTTTTGATAAATTGAGTTAGGCCATATAGTGGCGTTTTTAAGAAACCTATAGTGACATTTTTTTTAACTCGACTTCATTGAAACCGAGTTATAGGCAATGAAATCGACCTATAGTGGCGTTTTTTTTACCTATAACTTGATTTCTTTGAAGTCGAGTTAAAAAAGGTCACTATAGGTTTTTAAAATGTCACTATAAGTCCTTAAAATGTTACTATAGGCTCCTTAAAACGCCACTTAGGGCTTCAAAAATTTTTTTTTTTCTAACTCGATTTATCAAAAATCGAGTTTTAAAAGAGAGGCATTTCCCTATTTAGTTTGAGAAGGAAGACATTTCCCTATATAATTTGCCCAAAAAGGGCAGAAGCCCATTTTGTCCGTAAAAAATCATAGTTTTCACCCTCTTAATGTTGGTATTAATTAAATAATTTACTTACTTTGCTATTTTCCTCTTTATGTTGTATCGCAGGCCCATAAGGTCTACAATCCTTCAAAGTTTTACAATGGATGGAGAGATTATTCTGGCATGCTAGATAAGCATGGTCGTGGTTTATTGCATAAGGAATGCTCTGCATGTTTCTTATACCTTGTCTTATATTTGTGTTTTATACATTTGTGAGTAACTCAAAATAATTTCCCTCAAACTTGTATCTATGTTTAATTCTGTTGATATTATGCTTTGAAAATTAACCATTTAATTTAATTTGTAGTTGTAATATATTCAAGCAAATAATAAGATGTATTTCCCACTTACTACCAATTCCTCGTCAATACATTTTTTTTCAAAGGTCGAGGTTAAATAATAGAAGGATGGATGATTTGTTTATATTAATGCAAATCACATATATCCATGCTATGGTTACCCATATCAGTTGCACTATATTTTCACTGAGAAATGTTACACTATATTTTCACAATAAATTTTAAATGACAGATTGTTATTAGTTGATATTGGTGAGTAAAAAAATAATTTAAATGGCGGTTTCAAATTAGAACTAGTAACAACTTACCACATAAGATTTTGTTGTAAAAATATTGCGAAAAAATGTTATAGACACAACACTTCTCATTAAAAAAACATATATAATTATTAATGTTGTTTGGAATTTGTAAAATATATACATTAGGAATGAATGAAGAAATGTTAAAAAAAGAATAAAGAAATAATATTTTAATAGGATAGAGAAAAATATAGAGAGTCTGTTGGAAAGTGTGTTTGAAAAAGTAAGTAGGTAAAAGGAAAAAGTTACTATTCATTCTCCAAACAGTATATAAATTTAGAGAGATTGCTAAAGATGCTCTTAACCACGCTTAGCCAACCAACAAGTGAGTCATGTACAAAGTACACATTTCAGCTTCTTAAAGTAGTTTAAAACCTAATGCTACAATCAAGTTTGTAGCCAAAGCTTTTTCATTGATTAAAATAGGTTGTTATTCACATAAACTTTACCTAACCTGTTGATGAGAATGTGCCATGTTCCTCTCAAACCAATTCTCCCAAAACATAGTAGTAGGAAATTAAACTAAGATTTTATATCTATCTTTTTTTGTATATAATTTATTAATAAGCTTATTTTTCATTGAGTATTAAAGTGGACCAAACAGAGAAAGAACAAGAAAAGTTCTTGATTAGGCTTGAATCAATGACAATTGATATGCCTTGATTCAAGCCACTAAGTGGTTCTTAAACATGTGCAAAATGTGAAACATATCTTAACATTGTGTTTAGTTCCTCTTAAGATAATCGATTGAACAAGCTTTTCAATGCCAATAATAACTAGTAACACTTAAGAGTCCATTTGAAAATAGCTTATTTACCTGAAATTGAAAACTTTTTACTAAAAATACTGTAGATAAAGATAAAAACTAACTAAAATAATACGATATGATTCATGAATAGTACTAAAAAGTGCATTGAAACCTATGAATAGTAGCCAAAATAAGCTAAATATTGGCTTTAAACTCTAATCCCAAATGTATCCTAAGAGCTTACTTTCAGGCTCTCTGCATGGAAGGCAGAATTGGCGAGTTTTCGCATCTTTGCCCATTTTTCACCTTCAGATGTCACAAGCCCATCTCCTAAGAGCTTCTTTATAAAACCTTCAGTCGTCTTTGGCTTCGGGAACGCGTTGTCTCTATTATTCAGTATCTCTTTGATAAGCTCTGGTTCTGTTACGACCATTTGAGCTTCAGGACCGTTCCATTGAAGAAAATTCTTCCCTGGACCAAACCAAAAAAAAGGCAAGAAAATGAAAAATGACCAAATTTAGTAAAATTCAGCATAAACATAGTTGAAAATATATAGTCTTTATGCCGTGTATTGTGCCTCTGATACTAATAGTAATATGTACTCATAATACTCATAATATGTACATATTGGGATAGATTTTCATATACTCATAAATAAAAAAAAATAAAAGAAAATTTGAGAAAGCCATACTTCAAATTGAGTCAGGAGAACAACTTGATTAGGGAAAGAAAAACAACACAAAATCCTAATTCAACTACTAATTTGCATAATTTTTTTTTACCATATTTGTTGATCCATGAGTGAATATGAGGATGAACTCTGGACACTATGTCATGTGATAAATCCATAGGCCGGCTCATGGCTTCTTTTTTCATGTTCAAAATTTCCTTGGTGCTTCCATGGAAGGATCTGTAGGAAGGACCTTTGATTCCCTGTGAACCCATTAGAAACTGCATGCGAATTGGAGTCCAACATAGTTTGAGAAGGACCCGGATGAGAGCTAAGAGAAAGTATAGACACACAGAGCTTGAAACGCAGATTACAAGGATTCCAATAGCACCCATTTTTTTTCCCCTTTCAACGAAACTTTGTGGATATTTATGCATAAGTCAACTCTTGTTAAGTTTCAAATAGTGTGGGTCCCGCTTAATATAAAAATTGAAGGGTTGAGAAATTATTAAACAAGGTACCATTATGAGTTTTTATTTTTTATTTATTCAAAGTTGTTTTAAAAAAATAGATTAAAATTAATATGATTTTAATTTATATTTTTAATACATGTATATTATAGCATCAATAAATGAGAATGTAGTTGCAAGTGAGGCTCACTACTTTATTTCAAAAAATTGTTTTGACTTTAATGAACCACTTTAAGAAGGTATTATAATTTTATTTTATTTGTAAATTTACATTCCATTTACAATAGAATATGATGTTTATATTATAAACTCTTGGTTTAATATAGCACTAATGGATGACAATGTAGATGCAAGTGAGACTCATCAATTTGTTCCAATAAATTGTTTTGACTTAAATGAATTGTCTCAAGAAGATATTATTATTTTCATTTTATTTGTAATATATAATTCATATTATATGATGTTAATTATTTTTTTAATTTTTTTTTAATATAGCACAAGTTGATGATGATTTGATTGTAAGTGAGATTCATGGAAGTGTTTCAAAGAATTGTGTTGAATTAAATGAGCTTCCAAATGATGGAAAAAATAGTAATACTTATGGAGAGGAAGTAATTGATTGGAATGAATGTCCAATAGATGAAATGGGGTTATTGAAGAACATGAAGATATAAATTCAATAGAAAATGAGTTTAAACCTTTTGTTGGTCAATGTTTTCCTAGTGAAGAAGAAGCTTTCATTTTCTATAGAAACTATGCAAATTGATATGGTTTTACAATTCGAAAAGGTCGTATTGAGAAAAAAAAATAAAAAGGAGAAAAAATAGCTACTTGTGATTTCTTTTGTCATTGACAAGGTAAACAACTATTAAAAATAGTAGATCCATCTAAGGAGCAACGAAATATGAAGTCTTTAAAATGTGGATGTAAAGCTCATCTAAGTATTATTTTACGAAAGTTATTTGATATTTTTCTTCAAGAATGACTTGTCACTAAGTTTGTTATAGACCACAATCATGATTTGTTCTCTCCTTCGGAAGTGCGATTTCTTCAAGCCAATCGAGTTATCACTATAGATGATGAAAAACACATTTTCTTATTGCAAGAAGCTGGACTTTCAATTCGAGAGGTAATGTGTGTTATGGAACTTAAGAGGCATTTGAAACATGGACAACTTCCATTTTTTCAAAGGGATATTCATAATCTTTATGTGAAAATGAGAAGGAAGAATGCAAAGAATGATGCCATGGATTTCCTACAATTTTGCAAAGTTGCTAAAGAAGAGAAATCTATGTTTCAATATGCATTTACAACTGATGAAGAAAATAAGTTGGAGCATATTTTTTGGTCACCTACTCATTGTTTTGATTGGCACCAAAAATATGGAGATGTGTTTATTTATTTATTTATTTTATACTACTTATAAGTTGTCAATTCGGTCCATGAGTTGGCGTACACTGGTAGCAGGTTTCCCAGTCAGAGACTTCCTCAAACCATGCTTCGTAGGTAAGCCGACCTTGAAAGTCTTGATGGCCACATCGTTAAAGTCACCATCTATCTCATTGAACATCTCACAGTATCTGTCTAAATACGTTTTCAGCGTCTCTTCTTCTTACATGGCCATAGACAATAGGGATTCTAAGGGCCAAGGAATCCTGCTGCATGTAATAAAGTGAGATCCAAATGCTTGAGTGAGTTCCTTAAAGGAATCAATGGAACTTGCTCCCAAGCCATCAAACCACCTCATTTCCACGGGCCTTAAATTGAAGGGGAACACCTTGCACATTAGGCCTTCATTTTTGGAGTGCACGGCCATCCTTTGGTTGAAGTGGCTCACATGCTTCACAGGGTCTGTTTGACCATTGTACATGGTGAACGTTGGTTGAGTAAACTGCCGAGGAAGTCTCCCTTCCTCAATTCTGCGCGTGAAAGGTGACCTAGAAATTTGGTTGAGCGCTCTGCTTATCGTGTCATTTCCCAAGCCTTTGGAAAACGAGTTCCTACTTCTGCGCTCATAGTGGTAGTCTTTATCATACGAGAAAGACTCATTAGGAGGAGTCCTTGATCTTGGTCTATAACTACTATCCTTTTTATTGTCAGAAGAGGCGTCAGAATTAGAGGGAGTTCGCCTTTCTTGTTCATGGCGCAACTTCCTTTTTAGATGATCAATCTCCAGTTGCAAGGCACTAGTATCTTCCTCATGAGAAAGGTGGCTCCTGTTTCGAGATTAACTCTTGCTAGTATGAGTAATATGCACACTAACCTTTCGGTCCGAAGATTAACAAAATGATCATGACGTTGGGATACCATAGATTCCTCCAGATTCAGACCTGAACCTACATTGGTGGAATGTAAAAATCACTACAGCACTAGAATTTCCCACAAACGGTGCTAATTGTAAGAACTTGATTTGGTTCCTAGCCCAAAGGATGGATCAAATTAGGCCCAAAAAGCCCAATATAATAAATTTGTAGAGAGTGGGTTAGAAAACTGGGTTTTAATGAGTTGGACAACACGCAAAACCCAATACAATGAATTTGTAGATAGTGGGTTGGAAAACTGGGCTTTAATGAGTTGGACAACACGTAAAGTGGATTCAGATGACAAAAAAATGAAGATGAGCTGGTTTAATCTAAAGAGAATCGTCATTGGCATAATCCGAGGAGGTTAGTTCTTATATATTTCTCTCAAGTTTGATTACAAATTTAGTTCTTGATTGCTACAGTGTTTTTCTCTTAATTTCTCTATCCTTTCTCTAAGGAGGGTCCCTTAGATTATATATCTCCCTTTAGATGATCTTGGCCCTCTATTTGTTGATCATCTAGGCCATCACTTAAGTGCTTGTCCTATCGGACACCCTCTCAGGCATTCTGTGAGTTGGGGTAGCTGAGACAACACTGTTTAGGGGTCTTCTTCACATAAATGCAGTTAGAGAGTTAGTTGCTAAGCATTTAATGCGGTGGTATTAGTTTTCTCTTATATATTTCACAGCTTCCTTCTGTCTTGTTCCTTCCTGATACTTATCCTTATCAGTGGAATTGTCCGAAACGTTGCTCTTAATGTCAAATCGCATCTTTTGATCTCAGCTTTACTTAGCAGAGGAAGCATTCATCCTCAGATTACTTCCCTGGAACATAACACCTAAATCCCTTACTTTATTTATTAATGTTGATCTCTATCGCATGTTTATCCATCCTCGGACTTATGAGGTGTCCTTGGACTAAGCACCCGACCTAATACATTCTACTGGGCCTAATATCCCTACAATATCCCCTCATAATTCCTCTCTTTTGCTCATTGGGCAAAAAAGAGGATTTCGATATCACCACATCCATTTTACCTTTATCATACATTACTCTTGATTGCGCAAATGCCTTTTTTATCTGCCTAAGCCCTGCTCTTGACACTTCGGCATACAAGACACGTCCTCATTAAATTTTTACGGCTCCATGTTCCCCACATTCTACGGCGCGATGTGGATCTAACGACTGGGGATTTTGCTGGAACTCAAGCAGGAATTTTCCTGCTTGTAACTTTCTTTTTGATATAAATGCTACCCAAATCAATCATTTATCTTACTTTAGCACTTATACACTGAACCTACAAACTTACCCAAACTACTTGTGCCCTCAAAAATACCTAGAGCTAGTTCGAGGAGATCAGTTCCCTTTTTTACGTAAGTCTTTATAAATCTCTTCATTTACTTTTTCCATCTATTTTTCTTTTCTTTGTCTTTTCCTCCTTGGCTCCTCTTATTTCTCTCAATCTTCTTAGTACCTCCAAATCTTTCTTAGAAATGGGTAGATTCGCCCATTTGGTAGACTCTGAGGAGGATTTAGAGAGCTTTAAAGCTAGATATAGGATCCCGTCAGGAGTTGAGATTAGATACTGTAAGGAAGGGCAATGGCATGAGGCGAGGAAAGAGGGAGAGGTGGTAATCCCAATGATTGCCTTCATAGAAGGAGGGATGAGAATCCCTATGGGCACGGTCACTAGGGATTACCTTAGGGCCCATAAGTTAGTTCCCACCCTATGTGCCCCAAACATGTTTAGAATCATAGTTAGTGTAGATGCCCTTAACGAGAGAATGGACTTAAACCTCACTCACCATGACGTGAATTGGATTCACAACCTCTATCACCTAACGAGACAGTGGTATTACCTAAAATCTAGGTACCCCAAGGTCAGGCTTATCCAATGCCACCTCGATTTCAACAAAAGCCTAAAAAAGGACTTCTTGATCGTATTAGGGGAGTGGCACGATGGCCTCCCCTGTCCGACGAGAGAGGGGAAACCAAGTGGGGTTCTAGGTCTAGGTTTATAATTTCATAGTTAACCCCTTTTCTCTTTCTTTCTTTTTTTTTTTTTTTTTTTATATTATTGAGGATCCAAAAAGGAAGCTCTTAGCAAGAGAGTGCACCTTTTGGTTCCAAAGGAACTATCCTTAAGAAAGGGGATGAAAATGAGGTTCCAGTCCAAAAAGGAGGACAGCACAACCCTGTCAACGGGGCGTAAACGTTGACCACGAGAAAAGCCTATGAAATTGTTTATGTGATGATAGTGATATATATATATATATATATATGATGGCTCACAATATAAAGATATTTGTTCTTATATATATGAAATATTTGAGGATGAATATTGATGAGTTGCAAGTTATGAAATTGTTGTAAAAATTATTTATTTGAAAGGTTTGTTCCAACCCCCATGTTAGTGAATTCCACTTATTGAGTTATCTCACCCCTCCTTTATTTCCCATTACAGATACATTAGAGGGATTACTGGAGTAGAGATTCTTGGGAGACAGCAGTTATGAACTATTTTTGTAGAACTGGGGATTTATTATTATTTTATGACATTAAACATTGTATTGGAGAATTATTTTGAGGATGTTTTTGTATTTGGTGAATTAGAGCCCTGACTTTTGTGATGAGATTCAAGGTTGCTAGTTTCTTTTATTTAACATATTTTATGGATTATTCAGATTAAATAGACATTTATTGCTTATGATTTTGGGGCGTTACAGGAGGAGTAGCAACAATAGTCTAGATCTGAGGAGGAGAGCAATAGCTCTGAGGGAAAGAACAGCAGTAGCAGTGAGAAGATTGGAGGCGTTGATGAGGTTGAGTGGGGAAGAGTGAGGTTAGGGTACAAATTTGAGAATTGTAATTTAGGTTTTTAGTCCATATTTATTTTTTATTTTGTAGTTTTTAGTTTGCCGGTTATTTATTTATTTATTTATTTTTGGATGAGAGTTAGTCAGTTTTCAGCATCATACGATTTTTTTTGTATACCAGTTTTATTTATTTATTTTTTAAGTGGGGGGGGGGGGGGGCTATTAGGACGAAAATTTAAAATTTCACACACACACACAAATACATCCCCCACACCCTATTGTAGGTCCGTCCCTGTGCCTTTTGGTATTTTTGTTAATGTCAATAATCATGGAAAGACAATTCTTTTGGTTGTGCACTTCTTCTAAATGAAAAAAAAGTGCTTTCGATGGTTAATGAAGGTACATTCTTTGTCTTGTAAATTTTTACAATTATTTTTTAAATTTTATTTGATTAATTAGTAGAATAATATGTTTATCCTTTGAAATATTTTCATGCTTTAGTAAATTTGTATTTGATTTGTAGACTTTTGCATGCTTAATGAAGAATCAACCCAAGGCAATTTTGACGGACCAAAATCTATGAATTACAGAGGCAATATCAAAAGAATTGTTGGCTACAAAACATGTCTTTTGTTTATAGCACGCTAAATTTAGTGGTTGGTTTACATCAATTCTTCATAATAATATTCAAATTGGTGCATGGACTTTTATAAGTTATATAAGTTAGAGTCATTTGAAGAGTTTGACAATCAATGGCTTCAAGTTATGACAAATATAACGTATTCTCTAACATACTGTAATTGGTTTATATCAAATCAAGCACTTTTGGGTACCATGTTACCTTCGTGGGCATTTTTTTGGTGGAATGAAAATAACCGGATGATCGGAAAGTATAAATGCATTTATTAAATGGTTTGTAGTTCTCCACAAACTTGATCCAACTCATCAAACAAGTAAATCATTATTTACCATTGATTTCTTTTGTTGTATATATATTTTTTATTTGTTAATATTTGTAGTCTTCATGTGTCATATAAAAGTTTTTAATTTATTTTATTATTTGGAATTTTAGGTTGATCTTGGCATTGAAGATATTGAGCAAACATAATCACATGATACAATGTTGGAGACATATAGAGGTTCTTCTTTAAGATCAATGTCACCATTAGGAGACCAAGCATATAATGTTTTGATGTCCTATGCTTTCAAGATTTTTCAAAAAAAGTTTGGGAGAGCAACACAATATTCGGTGCTTCAAGAAAATGGTATTGAATTTGTGCTACAATACTATAAAGATGAAACTAGTCAAAGATACAAGGTATTATGGGATGGTAAGATGACTAATCATAGTTGTAAGAATTTGAATTTTGGGGTATATTTTTCCATCACATACTTAGTGTATTCCTTCATAAAGATTATTACCAAATTCCATCTTTGTATTTACCACCACTTGGTTTCGTGACGCATCATTAAGTGAAAAAAAAATTGCTAGTGTTGGATGATGAAAATTTAGTGGAGAAGGAAAATATGGTTGATGCTAATGTTAATAATATGATTGATGGAGGTTGCTTCATTAATTGTCCTTCGCTCTCAAAGACAAAAGGTCGCTGAAAGTAAAAATGAATGAAAGGTGGAAGAGAATTAAGAAAGAAAAAGAAGTCTTGTGGCCTTTGCAAGCATGTTGACCATAACATCTTAACATGTCCGGAGAAAGATAATTGTACTTTCCCAAATGGTGCGAAAAAAAGAAAAAAAAAATGTACTTCAAGTTAAATGGGATTGAATCCAATATTTTGTTTGAAATGTTAGGTATAAACTCTTGAGCTTGTAAAAGAAAAAAGCTATGACAATATTGTGTTTGTTAATTTTGACAACATTATGTCATTGGACTAAAATGCTTCTCCACGACAATATAATGCCTTTGTTAATTTTGACACTTCCTTTTTTTTTTTTTTTTTTTTGGTTTTACGTTTCCATTTTGACAATATTATGCTAGTGAATATTCACATTATCATTTTCAATATTATGTCATTGTACTAAAACGCTTCTTCCTACTTTTTATTTATTTATGAATTTACCTAAATTTTTATAAGGGATTCAATTTAAAACTTGAGCTTCCTCTATTGCGCTTGTGAATTTATGTTCTCTTATTTTCCTTATTTTTTTGGTTACAAATCTTCGTCTTCTTTTTTCATTTTTTAATTTCTTGTTGATTCTTCTTATCTTTTTTTTCATTAGTTTTTAGGGCCAGGTGTTCAAAATTATATTTGAAAGGGTTCAAACAAAATTTTAAAAATTTATATTTAGTTTTTTCTTTTCTTTTTCTTTAGGGCAAGAGGTTCATTTGAACCAAGGTTTTGAATTCTATTCAGATTAGCAATTGGAACAGAAAATTACGATATCAGTCTATATTGGTGCATCATTTTAGAATTACTATAATAATAATAATAATAATATAGCTATTTGGCACCTACAAAAGTCACTTTATCTATTTTACCTCTTACACCCCACAGCAATGGAGCTATATTTTTAGCTATTTGATTAAAATAATACAAATAACTCATTAAAATAATAATAAAAACATCCACAGAAAAAAAAAAAAGAAAAAAAAAAAACACTAGCACACACAAACATCCACCACCACCACCAACAGCAACAGAAGTCCACAGTAGGAAAGAAAAAACCACCAACCCAATCCTTAATCTTTTTCCTCAACCTAGACCAAATAAAATCACCAATCATAGACAAAATAAAAAATCAACACAGTAGACATTGGCAGAATAGATCGGCGATGGGGCTTGGGGTGGGTCGGTGGAACATATCGGTGATGGGGCTTGGGGAGATCGGTGATGGGCCCCAACAGATCTAAGCTTGATTTTCAGACCAAAAGTGTTGAGCTAGCACCCCAGACCACCATCAAACCCAACATTTAAGCTTGATCGAGAGAGAGAAGAAACAAGACCAAGAGGCACAAAACCCACCATCAGACCCAGACCATCGTTGAACCAGACCAGCCATCGCCGACCCACTGACCCATGCCATCGCCGATCACGCAAAAAAAGAGAGAAAAGATAGTGAAGAGATAGAGAAGGAAGAGAGAGAGTTGAGACTCTGTGTTTGACGAAAAGAAAGAGAGAAAAGATAGAGAAGGAAGAGAGAGAGAGAGAGAGAGAGAGAGAGAGAGAGAGAGAGAAATATTTTAATGGAAAAGAGAGAGAAAGTTAAACAAAATATATTTTTTTTTTTTTTTTTTTTTTTTTAGCTTTGGAGCTACAGTGCACAGCTATAGATGGCTGTGCACTGTAGCTGAAGAGGTAAAATTTTTACATATAGCTCCACTGTTGCAGAAAGTTTTTAGGTATTTGAGGTGCTAAAAATACCAATACGGCTTTTTAGCACCACTGCTGCGGATGCTCTTAAAATTATATATTTGTGGCAAATGTTGATAGTCACAGTGCAGTTCAAATAGTGTGGGTCCCACTGAATATAAATATTGAATAAATGGGAGAAATAGTGAGACACGGCAAGCAAGAAGAATTTTCTTCTTGGAACAAAATTGCCCTCCTAAACAAGACATGGCTGACAAGGGGCATTTTTCTTCTTTAAACAAAATTGAGCTTTTAACACATTTTTCTCCGTTTTACTTTTTATTTATTAAGTCTTATTTTATCAATATTTTATTATCTATTTTAACTCACTTTACCAATATCAAACTCAATTTCTTCCCCTTTACCAATATCAAAGAGAAGAAGAGAGGAAGAATTGTCAATGAAGGATTGAGGAATTATTAAAATGGTAACATTATTGTATATATATTTTTTGATTCATAGTTATTTTTTAAAATAGATTAAAATTAATATGATGTTAATTTTTATTTTTGATACATGTATATTGTAACACAAAGGATGGTAATATAGTTGCAAGTGAGACTTAATACTTTGCTCCAAAAGATTATTTTGACTTAAATGAACCACTTCAAGAAGGTAATATAATTTTATTTTATTTGTGATTTACATTTTATTTATCATAGAATATGGTGTTTATTTTTTAAACTCTTGTTTTAATATAGGACCAAAATTAATATGATATTAATTTTTATTTCTAATACATGTATATTATAGCACCAATGGATGGGAATGTAGTTGCAAGTGAGACTCACTCCTTTACTCTAAAAAATTGTTTTGACTTAAATGAACCCCTTCAAGAAGGTATTATAATTTTATTTATTTGTAAATTTGCATTCCATTTATCATAGAATATGATGTTTATATTTTAAAATCTTGTTTTAATATAGCTAAAATGGATGATAATGTAGATGCAAGTGAGACTCGTCAATTTGTTCCAATAAATTGTTTTGACTTAAATAAATTGTCTCAAGAAGGAATTATTATTTTCATTTTATTTGTATATATATATTTATATTATATGATGTTGACTTTTTTTTTTTTTTTAAACTTCTGTTTTAATATAGCCCAAGTTGATGATGATTTCATTGCAAGTGAGATTCATGGAAGTGTTTCAAAGAATTGTGTTGAATTTTCAAATGATGGAAAAATAATAATACTTATGAAGAGGAAATAATTAATTGGAATGAATGTCCAATAATTGAAGAACATGAAGATATAAATTCAATAGAAAGTGAGTTTGAGCCTTTTATTGGTCAATGTTTTCCTAGCGAAGAAGAAGCTTTCATTTTCTATAAAAGTTATGCAAATTGATATAGTTTTACAATTTGAAAAGGTTGTATTGAGAAAAAAAGAAAGAAAGAGAAATAGTAAGATGTGATTTCTTTTGTTATCTACAAGGTAAACAACCCAAAAATAGTGGATCTATCTAAGGAACAATAAATAGGAAGTCTTTAAAATGTGGATGTAAAGCTCATGTAAGTATCATTTTACAAAAGTCATTTGATATTTTTCCTTGAGAATGGCATGTCACTAAGTTTGTTATAGATCACAATCATGATTTGCTCTCTCCTTCGGAAGTGCAATTTCTTCAAGCCAATCGAGTTATCACTGTAGATGATGAAAAACACATTTTCTTATTGAAAGAAGTTGGACTTTCAATCAGAGAGGTAATGCGTGTTATGGAACTTGAGAGGCATTTGAAACATGGACAACTTCCATTTTTTCAAAGGGATATTCATAATCTTTATGTGAAAATGAGAAGGAAGAATGCAAAGAACGATGCCACGGATCTCCTACAATTTTGCAAATTTGCTATTGAAGATAATTCTAGGTTTCAATATGCATTTACAATTGATGAAGAAAATACGTTGGAACATAATTTTTGGTCACCTACTCATTGTTTTGATTGGTACCAAAATATAGAGATGTGATTTTTTATTATTAATTTTTATACTATTTATAATGTGAATGCTTACGATATGCCTTCTAGTATTTTTGTTAGTATCAATAATCATGGAAAGACAATTCTCTTTGGTTGTGCACTTCTTTGAAATTAAACAACAAGTGTCTTTCGATGGTTAATGAAGAGACATTCTTTGTCTTTTTAAATTTCATTTGATTAATTAGTTGAATAATAACGTTTATCCTTTGAAATATTTTCATGCTTTAGTAAATTTGTATTTGATTAGCAGACTTTTGCATGTTTAATGAAGAATCAACCCAAGGCAATTTTGATGGACCAAGATCTATGGATTACAAAGGCAATATCAAAAGAATTGCCAACTACAAAACATGTCTTTTGTTTATGCCATATTACCACTAAATTTAGCGGTTGGTTTACATCAATTCTTTGTAATTAATATTCAAATTGGTGCATGAACTTCTATAAGTTATATAAGTTAGAGTCATGTGAAGAGTTTGACAATCAATGGCTTCAAGTTATGACAAAATATGACATGCTCTCTAACAAAAATGTAATTGGTTTATATCAAATCAAGCACTTTTGGGTACCATGTTACTTTCGTGGGCATTTTTTTGGTGGGATAACAACCGGAAGATTGGAAAGTATAAATGCATTTATTAAACGGTTTGTTAGTTCTACCACAAACTTGATCCAACTCATCAAACAAGTAAGTCATTATTTACCATTGATTTCTTTTGTTGTATATATATTTTTTTATTTGTTAATATTTGTAGTCTTTATATGTCATACAAAAGTTTTTAATTTATTTTACTATTTGGAATTTTATGTTGATCTTGGCATTGAATATATTGAGCAAGCACAATCACATGATATAATGTCTTGGAGACATATAGAGGTTCTTCTTTAAGATCAATGTCACCTATAGAAGGCCAAGCACATAATGTTTTGACCCCCTATGCTTTCAAGATTTTCAAGAGGAGTTTAGGAGAGCAACACAATATTTAGTGGTTCAAGAAAACAGTATTGAATTTGTGTTACAATATTATAAAGATGAAACTAGTCAAAGGCACAAGGTATTATGGGATGGTAAGATGATTAATTGTAGTTGCAAGAATTTTGAATTTTGAGGTATATTTTGTCGTCACATACTTAGTGTATTCCTTCATAAAGATTGTTACCAAATTCCATCTTTGTATTTACCACCACGTTGGTGTTGTGAAGCATAATTAAGTGAAAAAAGATTGCTAGTGTTGGATGATGAAAATTTAGTGGAGAAGGAAAATATGGTTGATGTTAATGTTAATGATATGATTGATGGAGATTGCTTCTTTAATTGTCCTTCGCTCTCAAAGAAAAAAGGTCACCTGAATCAAAAATGAATGAAAGCTGGAAGAGAATTAGGAAAGAAAAAGAAGTCTTGTAGCCTTTGCAAGCATTTTGGCCATAACATCTCAACATATCCGGAGAAAGATAATTGTACTTCTTCAAATGG
>NW_027070143.1:82964-87294 GCF_002906115.3 Quercus suber
TTTTTTGTGTTTGTACATGAAATTCCTTTGATTTGCGTTATTCTTTTCTAATGATGTTTTTTGTTTTTTCAATGGTTTTGTAGATAAGAATGCTACTATTCCCAACTCAATCTCATGAACCAGCCATGCTTGGACAAGATCTTGAAGGTCGAGGTTTTCCGTCCACACAGACGGCTAATTGAGGGTGGCCACATCTAATCTTGGTTTATCCTTTGAAATATTTTCATGCTTTAGTAAATTTGTATTTGATTAGCAGACTTTTGCATGTTTAATGAAGAATCAACCCAAGGCAATTTTGATGGACCAAGATCTATGGATTACAAAGGCAATATCAAAAGAATTGCCAACTACAAAACATGTCTTTTGTTTATGCCATATTACCACTAAATTTAGCGGTTGGTTTACATCAATTCTTTGTAATTAATATTCAAATTGGTGCATGAACTTCTATAAGTTATATAAGTTAGAGTCATGTGAAGAGTTTGACAATCAATGGCTTCAAGTTATGACAAAATATGACATGCTCTCTAACAAAAATGTAATTGGTTTATATCAAATCAAGCACTTTTGGGTACCATGTTACTTTCGTGGGCATTTTTTTGGTGGGATAACAACCGGAAGATTGGAAAGTATAAATGCATTTATTAAACGGTTTGTTAGTTCTACCACAAACTTGATCCAACTCATCAAACAAGTAAGTCATTATTTACCATTGATTTCTTTTGTTGTATATATATTTTTTTATTTGTTAATATTTGTAGTCTTTATATGTCATGCAAAAGTTTTTAATTTATTTTACTATTTGGAATTTTATGTTGATCTTGGCATTGAATATATTGAGCAAGCACAATCACATGATATAATGTCTTGGAGACATATAGAGGTTCTTCTTTAAGATCAATGTCACCTATAGAAGGCCAAGCACATAATGTTTTGACCCCCTATGCTTTCAAGATTTTCAAGAGGAGTTTAGGAGAGCAACACAATATTTAGTGGTTCAAGAAAACAGTATTGAATTTGTGTTACAATATTATAAAGATGAAACTAGTCAAAGGCACAAGGTATTATGGGATGGTAAGATGATTAATTGTAGTTGCAAGAATTTTGAATTTTGAGGTATATTTTGTCGTCACATACTTAGTGTATTCCTTCATAAAGATTGTTACCAAATTCCATCTTTGTATTTACCACCACGTTGGTGTTGTGAAGCATAATTAAGTGAAAAAAGATTGCTAGTGTTGGATGATGAAAATTTAGTGGAGAAGGAAAATATGGTTGATGTTAATGTTAATGATATGATTGATGGAGATTGCTTCTTTAATTGTCCTTTGCTCTCAAAGAAAAAAGGTCACCTGAATCAAAAATGAATGAAAGCTGGAAGAGAATTAGGAAAGAAAAAGAAGTCTTGTAGCCTTTGCAAGCATTTTGGCCATAACATCTCAACATATCCAGAGAAAGATAATTGTACTTCTTCAAATGGTGAGAAAACAAAGAAAAAAAAAAATGTACCTCAAGTGAAATGGGATTGGATCCAAATTTTTGTTTAAAATTTTAGGCATAAACTATTGAGCTTGTAAAAGAAAAAAGCTATGTCAATATTATATTTGTTAATTTTGACAATATGGACTAAAATGCTTCTCCATGACAATATAGTGCCTTTGCTAATTTGACACTTCTCTTATCTTTTTTTTTTTGGTTATATATTTCCATTTTAACAATATTATGCTAGTGAATATTCACATTATCATTTTCAATATTATGTCATTGTACTAAAACTCTTCTTTCTACTTATTTATTTATTTATTTATGAATTTACCTAAATTTTTATAAGGGATTCAATTTAAGACTTGAGCTTCCTCTACTGCGCTTGTGAATTTATGTTCTCTTATTCTTCCTTATTTTTTTGGTTACAAATATTTGTCTTTTTTTTTGATTTTTTTAATTTCTTGTTGAATCTTCCTATCTTTTTTTTTTTCATTAGTTTTTAGGGTTCGGTGTTCAAAATTTTATTTTAAAGGGTTCACAAAATATTTTAAAAATTTATGTTTAGTTTTTTTCTTTTTCTTTAGGGCAAGAGGTTCATTTGAACCAAGGTTTTGAATTCTATTCAGGATTAGCTATTGGAACGGAAAATTACGATATCAGTCTATATTGGCGCATCGGTTTAGAATTAGTATAATAATAATTGTGGGGCCCGTGGGCCTGATAGCCTCAGCCCATCGTGTAGTAGGCCCAAGACCGACGCCGAGGAAGACTGACCATCCAAGGCTAAGTTGGGGAAAGCCACTTTTTTGACCCCCGCCGAGGACCTCTTCATCCTCGGCATACTAAAGATAATTTTGGGAAGGGACAAGCCTAGAGCAAGCTGTCACATTCACACTTAATGCATTCACCTAACCCCTCTGGCCGCATTAATGGGGATATAACCCCTGAGCAGGGCAACGTTGATCAGAGTGAACCACTTGAGTACTGATAAGGCCTCTGATGGGACGGACGGCTAGAAGAAAGGCGAATGGATGATCAACAGATGGAAGAAGGAGATAGGAAGATGAAGACTATATAAGAAAAGCAAGTAAAGTAAGATAGAGGGGGGAAAAAGGGAGAAGAAAAAGGGCTCCTTGGACACGGGCCGAGGAGCATCCCCCAGTTGTAAATAAACTCTAAGTATTTTTTGATAAAAGAGAGTTCATGCTTGGTGAACGACGGCCAATGCCTAAACCTTCAACCCACTCTCTACAAATTTATTGTTTGGGCTTGTTGGGCTGAAAACCCATTCATACTCAGGGTCAAATCCAAATTGAGTCCCTACAATAATAATAATAATAATAATCATCATCATCATCATCATCATCAATATATATATATATATATAAGTAGAGACCTCATGCATGAGTGCATGAGGTCCTGCCATGTGGTGCTCCAATTTTGTACTTCGTCTTTTTTTTTTTTACCTCTTTTCATTAAGTTCTTTTTATTGCTACCCAAAGGTTTACAATAATTTATTTTTACTGTTACTTATTAATTTCTAATTAATTGTTTGAGCTTACACCACACATTTCTCTCTTCTTCATGTCTTTTAGCATACCCACTGTTTTAGTATTAAAATCGAAAGCAAAAAAAAAAAAAAAGGACGAATAATAATAACTAATCAGATAAGGCCTTAGGGAGAGATAGAGAGATACAAAATGTTGTGGATTGTTAAATGAAATATAATGTTTCACTATTACCAAAATAAACGCTTGAGATTGATAAAGTATTTGTAAAAGAGAGAAAAAGGAATCTGAGGGAGATTCAAATCATACTCATCAATGGTTGTAAGCGCGAAAATGAGGAAACCAGGCGGTTCAAACAGGTACTTATACTCTCCCTTAGGTTCCCCAAATGTAACTGCCTGCCCATAAAAGCAGGAGATCCCACCGAACAATTACCATCACACCGTTGAAAGTGGAACGTGGTGCCTGCCAAAATTTAATGTGGGCACACATTAAGTCTTGAAACGCAAAAAACGCACATCGGGCAGTCGAAAAGTCGCCAGTATTAGCACGAACCGAAGTGGGGCGATTCGTCTAGAGGGCCCGTAGGTATCAAACCCTCATCCCCGTCCGAGGAACGTGCAGGCAGGGTTTTGAGGGGCTATTGTGGGCCCGTGGCCTGATAGCCTCAGCCCATCGTGTAGTAGGCCAAGACCGACGCCGAGGAAGACTGACCATCCAAGGCTAAGTTGGGGAAAGCCACTTTTTGACCCATGCCGAGGACCTCTTCATCCTCGGCATACTAAGGATAATTTTGGGAAGGGACAAGCCCAGAGAAGCTGTCACATTCACACTTAATGCATTCACCTAACCCTCTGGCCGCATTAATGGGGATATAACCCCTTAGCAGGGCAACGTTGATCAGAGTGAACCACTTGAGTACTGATAAGGCCTCTGATGGGACAGACGGCTAGAAGAAAGGCGAATGGATGATCAACAGATGGAAGAAGGAGATAGGAAGATGAGGACTATATAAGAAAACAAGTAAAGTAAGATAAGGGGGGGAAAAAGGAGAAGAAAAAGGGCTCCCTGGACACGGGCCGAGGAGCATCCCCCAGTTGTAAATAAACTCTAAGTATTTTTTATAAAAGAGTTCATGCTTGGTGAACGACGGCCAATGCCTAAACCTTCAACCCACTCTCTACAAATTTATTTTGGGCTTGTTGGGCTGAAAACCCATTCATACTCAGGGTCAAATCCAAATTGAGTCCCTACAATAATAATAATAATAATAATAATAATAATAATAATAATAATAATAATAATCATCATCATCATCATCATCATAATCAATATAT
>NW_027070143.1:88521-95492 GCF_002906115.3 Quercus suber
TTTTTTTGGTTATATATTTCCATTTTAACAATATTATGCTAGTGAATATTCACATTATCATTTTCAATATTATGTCATTGTACTAAAACTCTTCTTTCTACTTATTTATTTATTTATTTATGAATTTACCTAAATTTTTATAAGGGATTCAATTTAAGACTTGAGCTTCCTCTACTGCGCTTGTGAATTTATGTTCTCTTATTCTTCCTTATTTTTTTGGTTACAAATATTTGTCTTCTTTTTTCATTTTTTTAATTTCTTGTTGAATCTTCCTATCTTTTTTTTTTTCATTAGTTTTTAGGGTTCGGTGTTCAAAATTTTATTTTAAAGGGTTCACAAAATATTTTAAAAATTTATGTTTAGTTTTTTTCTTTTTCTTTAGGGCAAGAGGTTCATTTGAACCAAGGTTTTGAATTCTATTCAGGATTAGCTATTGGAACGGAAAATTACGATATCAGTCTATATTGGCGCATCGGTTTAGAATTAGTATAATAATAATTGTGGGGCCCGTGGGCCTGATAGCCTCAGCCCATCGTGTAGTAGGCCCAAGACCGACGCCGAGGAAGACTGACCATCCAAGGCTAAGTTGGGGAAAGCCACTTTTTTGACCCCCGCCGAGGACCTCTTCATCCTCGGCATACTAAAGATAATTTTGGGAAGGGACAAGCCTAGAGCAAGCTGTCACATTCACACTTAATGCATTCACCTAACCCCTCTGGCCGCATTAATGGGGATATAACCCCTGAGCAGGGCAACGTTGATCAGAGTGAACCACTTGAGTACTGATAAGGCCTCTGATGGGACGGACGGCTAGAAGAAAGGCGAATGGATGATCAACAGATGGAAGAAGGAGATAGGAAGATGAAGACTATATAAGAAAAGCAAGTAAAGTAAGATAGAGGGGGGAAAAAGGGAGAAGAAAAAGGGCTCCTTGGACACGGGCCGAGGAGCATCCCCCAGTTGTAAATAAACTCTAAGTATTTTTTGATAAAAGAGAGTTCATGCTTGGTGAACGACGGCCAATGCCTAAACCTTCAACCCACTCTCTACAAATTTATTGTTTGGGCTTGTTGGGCTGAAAACCCATTCATACTCAGGGTCAAATCCAAATTGAGTCCCTACAATAATAATAATAATAATAATCATCATCATCATCATCATCATCAATATATATATATATATATAAGTAGAGACCTCATGCATGAGTGCATGAGGTCCTGCCATGTGGTGCTCCAATTTTGTACTTCGTCTTTTTTTTTTTTACCTCTTTTCATTAAGTTCTTTTTATTGCTACCCAAAGGTTTACAATAATTTATTTTTACTGTTACTTATTAATTTCTAATTAATTGTTTGAGCTTACACCACACATTTCTCTCTTCTTCATGTCTTTTAGCATACCCACTGTTTTAGTATTAAAATCGAAAGCAAAAAAAAAAAAAAGGACGAATAATAATAACTAATCAGATAAGGCCTTAGGGAGAGATAGAGAGATACAAAATGTTGTGGATTGTTAAATGAAATATAATGTTTCACTATTACCAAAATAAACGCTTGAGATTGATAAAGTATTTGTAAAAGAGAGAAAAAGGAATCTGAGGGTCCTTCGTCATACTGGCCTCCCAAGTCCCACAACCATCAAGCTGCTAAAACCCCTATGGGTAATTTTTTTTTTTTAATTTTTAATTTAGGGCTTAAATACGATTTGGGTTTTGGTAATTTTATTGGATAGTTTTTATTTTGGGTATATAAGTAGAGAGAGTATGTGGTGTGCAGTGTAAAGTAATATTTATCATGGTTTTAAATCATTTAAATGACACATGCATACGAATTTTCCCACATCGTGTCTTAATGTCGCACTATCGACGAGTGAAAGACGGTGAGAAAGTAGGGTATACTTTCATTTTATGGTATGCAATTTGTGTACGCAGCACAAATTAGCTGATTTCCAGTCTTGTTACTCTTTTGCATTTATTTTTGATTTCATGATTTTTTTTTTTAAATTAATCTTACCTTGAGAAGGCTCAAATGTGAAGTGAAGCTACCAAACTAATTTTTACTATCTCCAAATGGACATGTTTCTTTACTCTGCTTTAGTTTACTTTTTTTTTTTTTAATAATATATATACAACATTTTCTAAAACTATCTTACATAAAATATCTTAAAATTATTTGTACATTGTGCGGACAACGTACTATTATTATGAAAGGATTTGATTGAGATCTATTTGGGTTTGTTTATAAAATCGAGGTAGTGTGTGGAATATGATGGAGGACTAAAGTGCACATGGGAGAGCTTGACACTAAAAGTAGGGAAGGGGGAGGGCCAGCTTGTTTCAAGGCCACCAACAACTCCTTTCTCGGAGCGCGGAGCTTGAACAAGGAGAGGAGCAGATGCAGGGGCTCCGGGACACCCTCCCTCATGATGTTCCCTTTATTCTCTCCAATCCTCACGAGTGTTGGCCGTTGGAGATGGCAACACTCGAGCACCGCCCATGAGTTGAATTCGCATGCCTTCTTCGTCGGGGGTGCGCTCCGAGGAGAGACGTTAGGTACTTCAACGACATCCCTCCGGGCCACCTTGTATGGCGCCATCGGGGTACGCCTAGATTCTGCCGTGCCGGAAGCCCAGTGGGGGCTGCGGCCATAACGGCTCTTGGCACGGATGTCCTCACACCCTCCCAAAGCCGCCTCATATTTGCCAACTCCAGTCACAATTCCGCGGGGTTGTTAAAGGGGCTTGGGGAGCTGAAAGGATGTGTTTTTTTTCTGTTTGTGTTGGGAGGTTCATGGATTGTGGAGAAACCATCCTCCCACCTTATATAGGGGATGAGGTTGGTGAGAATAATTTATGCAGAATTCGAAAAGAGAATTATCAGCTGGGCTAATAATGAAGCTACCAATTTCAAGGAGGCCGTAAACCGTTGGACTCGTGTTAATTCACGAGGACATTAATGAAGGCGCGTTTCGCGCACCGAAGCGTCAAGCGCGGAACACGAACGGGCAAAGGGCGCTTCATAAATGAAAAAGATGGGGGCTCGAGCTGGAGGCGAGATCAACGCCACGTGTAAAGATCATAATCCGACCCAAGGAGGAATCATCTCCAGTAAAGCGGTCCGAGGACAAATCCCTATTTACAGAAAAATAGAAGTGGTAGACAGAACCAAGGTATTCATGGTCCTCGGACCCAAGCCTATGGTAAAACTATTCACACCATTATACCTGAGTACTAGACAGAACCAAGGTATTGTATGGTCCTCAGGACTCAAACCTATGGGGAAACTAGATACTTACAGAAAAATAGAAGTGGTAGACAGAACCAAGGTATTGATGGTCCTCGGACCCAAGCCTATGGTAAAACTATTCACACCATTATACTTGAGTACTAGACAGAACCAAGGTATTGCATGGTCTCGTCACTATGGGAACTGACTTACAGAAATGATCCCAGGTATGCATGTCTCACAAGTAGGTAAAATATTCACACCATTATACCTGAGTACTAGACAGAACCAAGGTATTGCATGGTCCTCGGACTCAAACTTATGGGAAAGTAAACTAGATACTTACAGAAAAATAGAAGTGGTAGACAGAACCAAGGTATTGCATGGTCCTCGGACCCAAGCCTATGGTAAAACTATTCACACCATTATACCTGAGTACTAGACAGAACCAAGGTATTGCATGGTCCTCGGACTCAACCTATGAGGAAACTAGATACTTACAGAAAAATAGAAGTGGTAGACAGAACCAGGTATTGCATGGTCCTCGGACCCAAGCCTATGGTAAAATATTCACACCATTATACCTGAGTACTAGACAGAACCAAGGTATTGCATGGTCCTCGGACTCAAACCTATGGGGAAACTAGATACTTACAGAAAAATAGAAGTGGTAGACAGAACTAAGGTATTGCATGGTCCTCGGACCCAAGCCTATGGTAAAACTATTCACACCATTATACCTGAGTACTAGACAGAACTAAGGTATTGCATGGTCCTCGGACTCAAACCTATGGGAAACTAGATACTTACAGAAAAATAGAAGTGGTAGACAGAACCAAGGTATTGCATGGTCCTCGACAAGCCTATGAGACTAGAATACAGATGGTTAGAAGAACCAAGGTATTGCATGGTCCTCGGACCCAAGCCTATGGTAAAACTATTCACACCATTATACCTGAGTACTAGACAGAACAAGGTATTGCATGGTCCTCGACTCAAACCTATGGGGAAACTAGATACTTACAGAAAAATAGAAGTTAGACAGAACCAAGGTATTGCATGGTCCTCGGACCCAAGCCTATGGAAAACTATTACACACATAAATGAAGTACTAGACAGAATCAGGGTATTGCATGGTCCTCGACTCAAACCTATGGAAACTAGATACTTACAGAAAAATAGAAGTACTAGACAGAACCAAGGTATTGCATGGTCCTCGGATCCAAGCCTATGGAAAACTAGATACTTACAGAAAAATAGAAGTACTAGACAGAACCAAGGTATTGCATGGTCCTCGGACCCAAGCCTATGGAAATTAGATACTTACAGAAAAATAGAAGTACTAGACAGAACCAAGGTATTGCATGGTCCTCGGACTCAAGCCTATGAAAAACTAGATATTACAGAAAAATAGAAGTACTAGACAGAACCAAGGTATTGCATGGTCCTCGGACCCAAGCCTATGGAAAACTAGATACTTACAGAAAAATAGAAGTACTAGACAGAACAAGGTATTGCATGGTCCTCGGACCCAAGCCTATGGAAAACTAGATACTTACAGAAAAATAGAAGTACTAGACAGAACCAAGGTATTGCATGGTCCTCGGACCCAAGCCTATGGAAAATTAGATACTTACAGAAAAATAGAAGTACTAGACAGAACCAAGGTATTGCATGGTCCTCGGACCTCAGCCTATGAAGAACATATATATATATATATATATAAGTAGAGACCTCATGCATGAGTGCATGAGGTCCTGCCATGTGGTGCTCCAATTTTGCATTTCGTCTTTTTTTTTTTACCTCTTTTCATTAAGTTCTTTTTATTGCTACCCAAAGGTTTACATTAATTTATTTTTACTGTTACTTATTAATTTCTAATTAATTGTTTAAGCTTACACCACACATTTCTCTCTTCTTCATGTCTTTTAGCATACCCACTGTTTTAGTATTAAAATCGAAAGCAAAAAAAAAAAAAAAAGGACGAATAATAATAACTAATAAGATAAGGCCTTAGGGAGAGATAGAGAGATACAAAATGTTGTGGATTGTTAAATGAAATATAATGTTTCACTATTACCAAAATAAACGCTTGAGATTGATAAAGTATTTGTAAACGAGAGAAAAAGGAATCTGAGGGGCCTTCGTCATACTAACCTCCCAAGTCCCACAACCATCAAGCTGCTGAAACCCCTATGGGTAATTTTTTTTTTTAATTTTTAATTTAGGGCTTAAATACGATTTGGGTTTGGGTAATTTTATTGGATAGTTTTTATTTTGGGTATATAAGTAGAGAGAGTATGTGGTGTGTAGTGTAAAGTAATATTTATCATGGTTTTAAATCATTTAAATGACACATGCATACGAATTTTCCCACATCGTGTCTTAATGTCGCACTATCGATGAGTGAAAGACGGTGAGAAAGTAGGGTATACTTTCATTTTATGGTATGCAATTTGTGTACGCAGCACAAATTAGTTGATTTCCAGTCTTGTTACTCTTTTGCATTTATTTTTGATTTCATGATTTTTTTTATTATAAATTAATCTTACCTTGAGAAGGCTCAAATGTGAAGTGAAGCTACCAGACTAATTTTTACTATCTCCAAATGGACATGTTTCTTTACTCTGCTTTAGTTTACTTTTTTTTTTTTTAATAATATATATACAACATTTTCTAAAACTATCTTACATAAAATATCTTAAAATTATTTGTACATTGTGCGGACAACGTACTGTTATTATGAAAGGATTTGATTGAGATCTATTTGGGTTTGTTTATAAAATTGAGGTAGTGTGTGGAATATGATGGAGGACTAAAGTGCACATGGAGTGAATTCCTCTTAAGTTGTTTTTTAATTGCTCATTACTAAAACAAAATAATTAGAATGAATATGTGTGTGCAATTTATAATTGTTATTTTTTTATGATAAACTTATTACATAAAACATTCTCTAAAACAATATTACATAAAATATTGCAACATTATCTGTGCATCGCTCGAGCAACTTACTAGTAATAATAATAGAAGGTTATTCCTTTCTTTTTTGGCTCAAATAAAGTTATTCACTTATTAAACTATAATTTTAAAATGACTATCTAATGATTTATTTATTTAAAAGAAATATTCTAATGAGTGGTAGTTTTGTAAATAAGAAAGAATGTGGTGTTATTTGTAAAGAAAGCACGTCCTTAGGAATTTCTAGACATGGCAAAACGGGCGGGTCGGGTCGGGTTCGGGTCGGGTCAATCGGGTTACGGGTCAAACGGGTTACGGGTCAAAAACGGGTCACTTTAAGCGGGTCAAAATCGAGTTCGGGTCAATCGGGTTGCGGGTCGGGTCGGGTCGGGTTGACCCGTATTTTTCACATGAATTTTTTTATTATTTAATTTTTATATAGAAAACAACATGTATGTGTCATTTGGAAAGTTATGCAATAAATTACTTAATGTAAAATGCATTATTTTGAATTCACCACTTATATCAAGAATGAACTCAATTAAACTTATTAATACTTATTCAACAATTTTAAAATTATACAAATCCTAACATTACTATCTAAAACAAAATAACACAAAGATAAGTAAAACAAATACACAAGTTTTATTTCTGCGCAATATCAACATTCCAAATATAAAACAAAATTACAAATGACTTATTGGATAACTCATTTGATAAAGAATAAAAATATATAAGAAATTTACAATCTTGAAAATTAATTTTATAATCTATTATCAGTTGTGGTTGACA
>NW_027070143.1:97466-102666 GCF_002906115.3 Quercus suber
ACAATATCAACATTCCAAATATAAAACAAAATTACAAATGACTTATTGGATAACTCATTTGATAAAGAATAAAAATATATAAGAAATTTACAATCTTGAAAATTAATTTTATAATCTATTATCAGTTGTGGTTAACACTCTATTTCAATTTGAGATATACTTTAAAATTGATTGCTTACTTATTCATACATGGTCTCTTTTATGAATATCATATTATTGTTAAGCAACACACACTCTAGAATATATCATAATTTATTTTGAAAAACTGTTTATTTTGGACATAAATTATTAAAAAATAGGTCTAAGTATTCATAATTTATGCTAATTTGATACTTTAGCTTCACTATTTTCACACTTGTGAATATTTCTTACATGTCTACAATTTTAAATCTATGTTTTTAACTCTACTGTAACCAGATTATCTTGGCATGTACTTTACTATTTGATATCTAAAAATATTCACTCATTACAGAATGTTCAACCATTAATCTTTCAATTAATTTACATATATTATGTAATGTATCAATTGTTTCCTTAAAGTTCACAATAAACAATTAAACCAATATTGTCTTAGTTTTACTATTTTTTTTACCAAAAAAAAAAGTTTTAAAAAAATGGTTCGGGTTCGGGTCGGGTTGACCCGCAAAAAACACGGTCGGGTCACGGGTCTTTTTGCTTCGGGTCAAAAAAATCGGGTTCGGGTCGGGTATTTTTCGGGTCGGGTCGGGTCGGGTCAGAAAATTCTGACCCGTTTTGCCATGTCTAGGAATTTCCTATCTCCTTTCCCACGTAAATGTCATCCCCTTTTTTACTCTCTCTGTCTCTCTTATCAAACTTATCTAGTACACTTCTCATCCTTTTTCCAAAGAAAAATAAACAAAGCAGATGAATGCTTTATTTATTTTGCTTTAAACTTCTTTCAGAAAAATTTCAACAATTTATCATGTTTGTTTCATTGTAAAATTTGATCAAACTTAATAATATTTTCCATTGACCGAAATCAATTTGTAAAATTTTCTAAAATGTTTTATAAAAAAAAGAAACTTGGTAAAATATTTTACAAAAAAACATGTAGTAGCTTTCTCCCCCCTTCCCTCCTCCCCCATATGGCAGCTAGGTTGCCACTTTAGTGGTTGGAGCTGCCAATGGTGCAAGAGAGGCACAAGTTTTGGTGGTTTGTGCTTGAAAAGTTTTATATTATACCAAACACCTGAAAAAATTGGAAATATTTTCTAGAGAATTAAACAAAGTGGAATTGTTGGCCCATAGATTTCAATATATACTAGTGACCTTCCTGACCCCCCCTCCTCCTAGTCTATTCTAAAACCATTATGACAGTTTTACTTAATTAAGCTATTAATGTACTAATGTCAATTCAAGTTAGCTCAATTAATATAGTTTTTTGTGGTCGAATAGAAAATTTTGGAGTTTAAACCTTGGCTATACCAAAAATCAATGTGTTTGATAATAAAGAGAAATCATTTTGGAGTTGACCGCATAAGTTAAAATTCTATACTAAGGCCATTAATCAATTTCTTCATATTACCATGATGGCTTTAGTTGGAGCATGGCTTAAATGACATGTTGGTAAAAGCAGAGCTAGTTCAATACAATTTGAGGTTTATGATGATAACTTTAATGATGTCTCTTTTGTATATAAATAGTAAATTTGCACTATGGAAAATTACAAACTTTATTTTTTGTACTTGGGTTTTGTTAGAATCTTATTTTCCATTTCATAATGTAGCTAATCTAATCCGTCAAAGTAGGATTTTATCCAATTTAATTTTGGAAAAAATATAATCTTTTTACAAAAACAACTATAACAAGTATTGCCGGTAAAATCTTGTAAGGTATAGATTCTTGAGGCAATTATTTTTATTTTTTATTTATTTCATTATCTTCAAACTCTTTTTTTATTTGTTGTGAGATTTCATCTAAATTTTCTATTATATTTTTTTATATTGCTAATAACAAAATTTTCAAATGATCAATTGATTCTATCCTATTTGAGATTTAATTAATTTTTGTATTATGTGATCAAGCCCAATTTGTGTGGAAGTCCGAACCTGTCATCCTGTTGAGTATTTGGCAGCGACCAAACCAAATTCTAGAGAATCAATGCTCATGGAATCTTGGTATTTTAGTAGCAAAAGCTAAGGAACTTTTGACGAGTTTCTCGAGGTTAACAAGAAAGTTCCCAAGATCGTCCAAAACAGAGGTCCAGTAGGTTGGTCTCCGCCTCCATTTCGTAGCTATAAGGCTAACTTTGATGCAGCAATGTTTTCTACAACTTTGCAGGCTGGTCTAGGAGTGGTGAGTCGTGATTCTGATGGGAATATTGTTGAATTTTATTCCTTCATGCTCTTGTGGAGTCTGTACTTGTGGTTCTATGGCTGCTCATGCATAATACCAAGAAGAGTGCACTATGAATTTCCTCATGAGTCTGAATCATACTTTTGCCTCAGTTAGAGGTCAAATTCTGTTAATGGAACTTTTTCCCTCACTGAACAAGGTATTCTCTCTTGTTACACAAGAAGAAAGGCAAAGAAGGGTTGGGTCTAACCCTATTGCTACTGAAACTACTGCTGCTCTTTTCTCCAAAGTTTCTAATGTTCCAAGCAAAGACAATTATTCTAACAAGCCCAATGCAAAGAAGGATAGGCCAATTTGTTCACATTGTGGTGTTGTTGGACATGTAGTAGACAAGTGCTACAAGATCCATGGCTATCCTCCTGGATATAAGACCAAGGAAAAGGTTTATTCAGTAAACCAAGTTTCATTCACTCCAGCCAATTCTGCAGATGGTATGGAAGAGCTAACCATGGTGGCGCTCACTTCATCTCAGTGTCAACAACTTATGTCCATGCTTGAATCTCATAACTTGGGATCACAGCAGCCCAACTTGGAGCCAACTCTTGGGACTCATCAAGCGGCCACTCTCATCACTTAGCCTCCTAAAGCATCTCAGCATTCTGGTTCTTTCAACACAGCAGGTTTTGTTTCTGTGATTGAAGACAAAGAATTGGATAAAGTTACTTCTCCTTGCTTGCATACCTCTATTACCTTGGACCATTCAGTTTTCTCGTCAAATCTTATTATTCCCACTGATATTTCCCCACAAGATTGGATCATTGATAGTGGTGCTACTGACCACATGGTTCACTCTATTTCCTTACTCACAAAGATAACCTCAGTTGGTCAAATATCTTTAAAACTTAGTAACGGTGAATCAGCTTTGGTTACTCACATTGGTCAAGTTCAACTCTCTTCTAATTTAGTACTTGATGATGTTTTGTGTGTTCCTTCATTCTCTTTTAATCTTATCTCTATTGGCAAATTGACACACCATTTGAGGTGTTGCTGTATTTTTTTTTTGGTCTCACTTCTGTTTTGTTCAGGACTTTCTGTAACAGAAGACAATTGGATTGGGTAGAAAGCATGGGGGTCTGTACATTTTACAGCAAACCAAGTCTAAACAGCTTTCTTCTATTGGCAAATTGACCGTCTAATCAAGATCAAGAAAGGATCAAATTTAATTAGAATTAAGCACACAAAAGGCAACAGTTATGACCAAATGGTTCAGTTCATATCATATCTTGAGGTATTTGGAAGCCCCCCCTATGCTTTTAACTTAAACCAACTAATGATCAACATGTTAATCCGCAAATTGGTCACCCTGGACTTCGATGTTTTTATTAATTTTAGTAGTACGATGTTCATTCACTTTTTGTGTAACTCATCAGTTTTCACTTACTCTTCCAAGCAACCAAATTAAAAGCTCAGCAACAGCTAGAATAATAAAAACAAATGTTACACATACGAAAGCATTGATGTATGGATGTTCTGTGCACAAGTGCACAAATTATTGCCAGTTCTAGTCTTCACAGTGAGTGTAGCAGCACTTGAAGTCCATGTTGCGGGCGAAGGGTAAGAAGCTGAAATGGTGAGTGCACATAGGCTGGGGATAGGGTGAAGGCATAGCGTTGTAGAATCATAGAAAGAGCAATCTTTGTTTCAGTGGTAGCAAAGTTAAAGCCCACACAGTTTCGGGGTCCCATTCCAAATGGCAAAAAAGCAGCTATGTTGTTGTTAGTAGCTTTGGACACACCTTCTGAGAATCTCTCTGGTTTGAAAAGATGCACATCCTCTCCCCATACTTGAGGGTCATGATGAACCGCAATATTTGAGATGATCAACACCAGTTCAGCTGGAAGAGTAAGCTTCCCAAGTCTAGTTTTCCTTTCAACTTTTCTTACTATTGAAAGTATAGGTGGATATAACCTTAAAGACTCATTGATGATCATGCCCATCTGCAAGGGAAAAAATGTCAAAAATTTAGAATTTGCAATTGAGCTGGATATGTGGTATGTTATTTACATAAGTAATTAATTTGAGTTTGAGATGTTCTTACAGTCTTGAGCTTTGTGATACCATCTGGATTTGGATTTTGATGGCCAAAAAAATTGAGAACCTCCTTTCTTGCTTCCTCTTGCCAATCAGTGTGGATCGCTAGAAGCAATACAGTCCACGCTAGCAAAGAATTAGTGGTTTCTTGTCCAGCAAAGTAAAATGTCTTGCACTCATCCACTAGATCTTGTATTGAAATCTTTGGGCTAGAATTGGCATCATGATAAGCCTTTACAAGTAATTGAAGAAAATCATTCCCAAAGCTGCCAACCTCTTCAGTCATTACCTTCTCTTCTTTTTTCTTAATTATCTCTAATATAGAGTTGAATATTTCATTTTCAAGCTGCTCTGATTCAATTTCATCGCTGGTTTTATAAAATTTACTGTAAAAATAGACAAGAAATCAATTCACTAAGAATATAAAGTGGGGAGTAGTTCTTTGTTTCTCAATTGTTGGTTTAACGTAAAAGTGCTTTACCTGATGCCAGGAAACTTGAGTTTATAAGTATTTCTGGACGTTAACAAAGTCAATTTCATCAACATCTGAAAAATGTTCTCCCCTTCCAAGTAACTGCTCCCAAAAGCTGTCCTAGAAATCAGTTCTGATGTCAATAGCCTAAATTCTTCAAATACCTCAATCTCTTTGCCTTCATGATGTTTCCACCTTTCTAGCATCACCTCCACACTAGTGATCATTGCTGGAATCATATTCTATATACAAAAGTGATCACTGCTGTTACAATTCAGACTAATTTCTAGGATTTTATATCTTTTTTTTTTTTTTTTTTTT
>NW_027070143.1:102851-151330 GCF_002906115.3 Quercus suber
AAAAATTAATTAAAATATAATTTTATAAATAGCACTGTAAAGTATAGTAAAATTTATGGATAATAATAAAAATAAGTTAAATAATAAAATAAACTGATTTCAAACTCTAATCCCAAACGCAACATAAGAACTTACTTTCAGGCTCTCTGCGTGGAAGGCAGAATTGGCCAGTTTTCGCATCTTTGCCCATTTTTCACCTTCAGATGTCACAAGCCCATCTCCTAAGAGCTTCTTTACAAAACCTTCAGTCGTCTTTTGCTTCGGGAACGCGTTGTCTCTATTATTCAGTATCTCTTTGATAAGCTCTGGTTCTGTTAGGACCATTTGAGCTTCAGGACCGTTCCATAGAAGAAAATTCTTCCCTGGACCAAACCAAAAAAAAGGCAAGAAAATGAAAAATGACCAAATTTAGTAAAATTCAGCTAAAACATAGTTGAAATATATATATATATATATATATATAGTCTTTATGCTCTGTATTGTGCCTCTGATACTAATAGTAATATACTAATATGGACTTAGAGGGACAGATTTTCATATACTCATAATGAAAAAAAAAAAAAAAAAAATTGGCAAAGCCATACTTCAAATTGAGTAAGGAGAACAACTTGATTAGGGAAAGAAAAACAACAAAAAATCCTATTTCAACCACTAATTTGCATAATTTTTTTTACCATATTTGTTGAGCCATGAGTGAATATGAGGATGAACTTTGGACATTATGTCATGTGATAAATCCATAGCCTGCTCATGGCTTCTTTTTTCATGTTCAAAATTTCCTTGGTGCTTCCATGGAAGGATCTGTAGGAAGGACCTTTAATTCCCTCGAACCCATTAGAAACTGCATGCGAATTGGAGTCCAACATAGTTTGAGAAGGACCCGGATGAGAGCTAAGAGAGAGTATAGACACACACAGCTTGAAACACAGATTACAAGGATTCCAATAGCACCCATTTTTTTTCCCTTTCAATGAAACTTTGTGGATATTTATGCATATGTCAACTCTTGTTAAGTTTCAAATAGTGTGGGTCCCGCTTAATATAAAAATTGAAGGGTCGAGAAATTATTAAACAAGGTACCATTATGAATTCCCATCAAAAAAAAAAAAAAGTACTATTATGAATTTTTTTTTATTCAAAGTTTTTTTTTTTTTTTTTTTTCATACTAAGAAGGAAGAACCACATGCCACTCTTTTTTTTTTAATTCAAAGTTATTTTTAAAAAATAGATTAAAATTAATATTGTAAAGACCATTTGTGGCTCAGTCTAGGATGAGTGCACTTAGGCTTAAAAGGTCCAAAACAATGAATTTGTAGAGAGGGGTCAAAAAACTAGGCTTTAATGAATTGACTACGATTAATATGGAATTGGAAGACAATCATGCACAAATAAGAAATACTGACATGAACGAACTTCTTGTCTAAGGAGGCAAGTGTTCGTCTCCATCCCTCAACAAAGTACCCGCCCTCCCTTTTTATTGTTCCCCTTATTTAGTTTTATACTCCCATCCCCTTTCATCCTTCCACGTGTAGATTTGGATTGATAATCTTGATACTTATCCCATCAGCTCTTCCCTAAAGTCTTTGGGAGTAGCTGTAAGGCTATAAAGCATTGTGTTAGGACATATGTGGTTCACTTGTTAAGAACATATGTCATTTTTTTTATGTAATTGGCTAATCTTTTGACAAAATGCACTCAACTTGTAATTGGATAGTTCTAAATATTTTTAATACTTCAAGAAACAAGGTTTCAAGATCAAGCGTTGAAGTCATCAAGTTTGTCTAAGAAACAAGTTGAAGAAGTGCAGATTCATTAAAGCTAGACACCTGCTCGATAGCTGCTCGACAGCTTCTATCTGTTGAGATTTATAAAATCAGATTTTTCTGATTTGATTTCTTGGGATCCGTGGATATGCTTTTGGGCCTTCTTTTCTTCTAACCTTAAGCATATAAAAGGATTGTTTTAAGGGCCGTCAAAGTGTTCACAAGTTGCACAAGTATTGAGCAAACTCTGTTCAAGCAAATTGTGACCGGAGACAAAGTTTTATTTTAGTTCATCTCTTCTGAAGAAGTTGTTGTGTATGTGTACCTTTGGGTTTTGTGACCAAGCATCTTCTTGATCTTCATTGTGGATAAACTAAAGAACTTTGTAGCCAACAACTCTTTCTAGTTGGTGATTGAAGCCGCATACTGGAATCCGCGCAATTGGTTAGTCACGTACTTGGGAGCTGTGCATCAAAAGAGGGAACTGTTATTATAGAACAAGTCCAATTGAGTATTGGGGTAAGAGTTCAATTGTAGATTGGTAAGATACTTAGAATTCTTTTACTTGTAAACGCTTATTGTGATAATAGTGGAGTTTCGGGAGTAGTGACCTGAAATTCACCCAGTGGGGTTTTTGCCATCAGGTTTTTCCCTATTCGTAAACAAATTACCGTGTCATTTATTTTCCGCTGCATAATTAGTTTATTGATGATTTGTTTGTGCTACCATGCGTTTGCATGTTAAATTGATTAATTAATAATTTGGCTAATTAATTAATTGGTTTAATCATAAGGGGTCAATACGTTTGTGGCCTGTTACATTGCTCAGTCAGTTGTAGAGCATTCAATGGGATGTTGGCAGCTTTTTCTTAGATATTTCATAGCTATCCTTTGTGATTTTCCTTCTTGATACCTATCCTTTATGGTGGAATAGTCCGGAGCGTTGCTCTTGATGGCAGACCATACCCTTTGACTCTGACCTTGCCTAGCCGAGGAGGGATTCTTCCTCAGGGCACCCCCTAGGGTGGCTTTAATAGGAGTTTTCTCTTCACTTACTAATGCAGATCCTTATGAAAGTGTTTTACCCATCCTCAAATTGTTTGGCGTCCTCGGGTTGGGCCCTTGGCCCAATATGTACGTAGATATAGGCTCTTGGGCCTTTCCCCCTACAAATATGATGTTAATTTTTATTTTAAATACATTTATATTATAACACCAATAGATGAGAATGTAGTTGCAAGTGAGGTTCACTACTTTATTTCAAAAAATTGTTTTGACTTAAATGAACCACTTCAAGAAGGAATTATAATTTTATTTTATTTGTAAATTTACATTCCATTTATCATGGAATATGATGTTTATATTATAAACTCTTGGTTCAATATAGCACCAATGGATGACAATGTATATGCAAGTGAGACTCATTAATTTGTTCCAATGAATTGTTTTGACTTAAATGAATTGTCTCAAGAAGATATTATTATTTTAATTTCATTTGTAATATATAATTCATATTATATGATGTTGATTATTTTTTTAATTTTTGTTTTAATATAGCACAAGTTGATGATGATTTGATTGTAAGTGAGATTCATGGAAGTGTTTCAAAGAATTGTGTTTAATTAAATGAGCTTCCAAATGATGGAAAAAATAATAATACTTATGGAGAGGAAATAATTGATTGGAGTGAATGTCCAATAGATGAAATGGGGTTATTGAAGAACATGAAGATATAAATTCAATTGAAAATGAGTTTAAACCTTTTGTTGGTCAATGTTTTCCTAGTGAAGAAGAAGCTTTCATTTTTTATAGAAATTATGCAAATCGATATGGTTTTACAATTCAAAAAGGTCGTATTGAGAAAAAAAAAAGGAGAAAAAATAGCAACTTGTGATTTCTTTTGTTATTGACAAGGTAAACAACTACTAAAAATAGTCGATCCATCTAAGGAGCAATGAAATATGAAGTCTTTAAAATGTGGATGTAAAGCTCATCTAAGTATTATTTTACGAAAGTCATTTGATATTTTTCTTTAAGAATGATGTTAAGACATATGTGATTCACTTGTTAGGAACATATGTCAGTATTTTATGTAATTGACTAATCTTTTGACAAAACACACTTTACTTGTATTTGGGTAGATCTAGGATGTGTTTAATACTTCAAGAAATCTTATTTCAAGATCAAGTGTTAAAGCCATGCAAGTCTGTCCAAGATTCAAGCTAAAAAGTGCAAGTTCATTAAAGCTCGATAGCTAGTATCTATCGAGCTTGAAGAGCTGGTCCAGCCCTGTGGCTCGACAGTTGCTCGACAGATGACTATTTGTCAAGGTTTATGAAATTCAGATTTTTTGTTCTGTTTTTCATTCAATTCGTGATTATATGTTTGAGCTTTATTTTCTCACAACCCTAGACATATAAAATGATTATCTTAAGGGCCGTCAAAGGTAGAACAAGTTGCATAAGTGTTGAGCAAAATTTGTTCCAGCAAATTATGACCGGAGATAGAATTTTTCCTAGTTCATCATTCTTGTGAAGAAGTTGCTGTGTTTGTGCATCGTAGGGTTTTGTAACCTAGCATCTTTTAGATCTTCATCGTGTGGATGAATTGAAGAACTTTGCAGCCAACAACTCTCTCTAGTTGGTGATTGAAGTTGCGTGGAGAAGTTGCGTACTAGGATCCACGCAATTGGTTTGTCACATATTGGGAGTTGTGCATTAAAAGGAGAGATTGTCATTACAGAACAAGTCCAATTGGGTATTGGGGTAAAGGTTCAACTATAAGTTGATATAAGGTACTGTAATTCTTTTACTTGTAACCACTTGTTTTGATAATAGTGGATTCTTGGGAGTGGTGACCTTAAAATCACCTGGTAGAGTTTTTGCCCTGTAGGTTTTCCCCATTCGTAAACAAATCACCGTGTCAATTTAATTTTCGCAGCATACTTAGATTAATTGGTGATTTGTTTGTGCTACCACGTGCTTTGCATGTTAATTTGATTAATTAATAAACTTGACTAATTAATCAATTAATTCATCATAAGGGTTCAATATATTCTTGACCTATTAAATGACATGGTACTTAGTTTGTTATAGACCACAATCATGATTTGTTCTCTCCTTTGGAAGTGTGATTTCTTCAAGCCAATCGAGTTATCACTATAGATGATGAAAAACACATTTTCTTATTGCAAGAAGCTGGACTTTCAATTAGAGAGGTAATGCATGTTATAGAACTTGAAAGGCATTTGAAACATGGACAGCTTCCATTTTTTCAAAGGGATATTCGTAACCTTTATGTGAAAATGAGAAGGAAGAATGCAAAGAATGATGCCATGGATCCCTTACAATTTTGCAAAGTTGCTAAAGAAGAGAAATCTAGGTTTCAATATGCATTTACAACCGATGAAGAAAATAGGTTAGAGCATTTTTTTGGTCACCTACTCATTATTTTGATTGGTACCAAAAATATGGAGATGTGGTTTGTTTATTTATTTATCTTTTATTATATATATACGACTTATAAGGTGAATGCTTATGATATGCCTTTTGGTATTTTTGTTGGTGTCAATAATCATGAAAAGACAATTCTCTTTGGTTGTGCACTTCTTCGAAATGAAACAAGTGCCTTTTGATGGTTAATAAAGGTACATTCTTTGTCTTTAAAATTTTTACAATTATTTTTTAAATTTTATTTGATTAATTAATAGAATAATAATGTATATCCTTTGAAATATTTTCATGCTTTAGTAAATTTGTATTTGATTAGCAGACTTTTGCATGCTTAATGAAGAATCAACCCAAGGCAATTTGATGGACCAAGATCCATGGATTATAGAGGCAATATCAAAAGAATTGCCGGCTAGAAAACATATCTTTTGTATATGGCATATTATCACTAAATTTAATGATTGATTTACATTAATTCTTTGTAATCAATATTCAAATTGGTGCATGGACTTCTATAAGTTATATAAGTTAGAGTCATGTGAAGAGTTTGACAATCAATGGCTTCAAGTTATGACAAAATATGACATACTCTCTAACAAATATGTAATTGGTTTATATTAAATCGAGCACTTTTGGGTACCATGTTACCTTCGTGGGCATTTTTTTTTTTTTGACAATATTATATCATTGGAATAAAATGCTTCTTCATGACAATATAGCGCCTTTGTTAATTTTGACACTTCTCTTGTTTTTTTTTTTTTTTTTTTGGGTTTTACATTTCCATTTTGACAATATTATGCTAGTGAATATTCACATTATCATCTTCAATATTATGTCATTGTACTAAAACGCTTCTTCTTATTTATTTATTTATGAATTTATCTAAATTTTTATAATGGATTCAATTTAAGACTTGAGCTTCCTTTACTGCACTTGTGAATTTATGTTCCTTATTCTTCCTTATTTGTTTGGTTACAAATCTTCGTCTTCTTTTTTCATCTTTTAATTTCTTGTTGGATCTTCTTATCTTTTTTTCAGTAGTTTTTAGGGCCAGGTGTGCAAAATTTTATTTCAAAGGGTTCAAAATTTTTTTAAAAATTTATATTAAGTTTTTTTCTTTTTCTTTAGGGCAAGAGGTTCATTTGAACCAAGGTTTTGAATTCTACTTAGAATTAGCTACTTGAACGAAAAATTACGATATCAGTCTATATTGATGCATTGTTTTAGAATTAGTATTGGATATATAATAATAATAGTAATAATAATTGTGGTGACCCAAACCTAGAAATGTTATAATGAGAAATGATGGATTTGGGCACCCAATTTATTTGTTGGTGGGTTTCTTCACTATCCTACAGGTTGTGCCTCAAACATAGACCTTACAGCCCAACAATCAAGCATCTCTCAAGATTTTGGCCCAACACCCTCTTCCCCTTAGGCGTAGCTTCTAGTTACCTCTACTCTGCTTGTTCTCTCCTTCCCTCCAAGTTTGTACTCTCTCTCTCTCTCTCTCTCTCTCTCTCTCTCTCTCCTCTCCTCTCTCTCTCTCTCTCTCTCTCTTACTTCCCAGCAGAACCACCAACCACATTTGTGTGCCCTTAGTCCCTTATATAGCCTCCCTTAGTGGTACTCAAATTGTTACCTTTCACCTTTAATCCCCAGAAAAATCACGTCTACTAAAGATTCTCTCAAAACTTGTTTCATACACCGAATAGTGTTCGGTAGCGAATTTCCCAAAGGCACTAACTGTGATCACTTACTGACCTAAATTTGCCTGATCCTTGGTTATCAGTTTGCACTGGGCCCAACATTGTCCCGAACATAGTACAATTCCCTAAACGTTGTAATTAGACCTTAGCACATATACCAGTGGATTGGTCCTAGCCCAATAGCGCTAGGCCTTGGTCACATTGGTCGTTTTGGGTCACTCGGGCCCAAGCCCTACAATAATAATAATAATAATCATCATCATCATCATCATTGAAGGTTATTACTTTCTTTTTTTTGGCTCAAATGAAGTTATTTACTTATTAAACTAAAATTTTAAATGACTATCTAATGATTTATTTATTTAAAAGAAATATTCTAATGAGTGGTATTTTTGTAAATAAGAAAGAATGTGGCGTTATTTGTAAAGAGAAGCACACTCCTTCGAAATTTCCTATTCCTTCCCACGTAAATATCATACCTTTTTACTCTCTCTCTCTCCCTCTCTCTCTCATTCCTCTTCTCAAACTTATCTAGTACCTACTCATCCTTTTTCCATATTTGTATCTCCTTCTCATTTTTTTTTTTTTTTTAAATTTTCATGTTCCCCCATATGAAACTCTTGGCTCAACTTCTCTATCTTTATTTTTTTTCACAGCATTCTTTTCTAACTTAGTTTGTCTCCTCCTTGATTTTCCCACCATTAACTCAATTCGTCTCCCTCAATTCTGGTATTTAAACCCTTGATTTGAAGTCCCTCTCTTCAACGTGACATTGCCACTGATTTTGACGTCATATCAGACACTTCTCATATGTTTTTTTTTTTAATAATTTATTTTATAATTTTTTTTATAATTTTTTATATTTTTTATTTTTTATGTACCAGAATTAGACCTAGAATTTTAAGCAATTAAGCTAATGAGAACTAAGGTATAAAGAAAAAAAAACTTTAACTAAACATCTATATAATACAAAAAATTATAAAGTTATATATTAACGGGTAACTTACGTACCGTTTAACACATGAATTTCGTCAATGTTTAAACTTTCAATGTCGTTTACTTAAAATTTTGACTGTTTTTGTCTTTTTACGTGGTTATATTAACAAAATATACCAAGTAGTCTAGATAGACTTGCCATCAAGTCTATCTAGACTACCGTGGTAAAAAGACAAAAAGGATAGACTTGATGGGAGCTCTTTTTTTTTTTTTTTTTTTTTTTTTTTTTTTTATTGATAAAAATTGAGGTGGCTTGATAGGATTCGTACATAATGAGTTAAATATGATAAATTTTTATTTGTATCACAAAATAAAAATATGAATTATTTGATTTTTAAAGTATATAGAGATTTATATTAATCAAAAGAAACATTAATTTTAAGAATTTTGATAATTATGTTGTAAAAAATTAATCTCATTTTCTTAAGAATTTTGATCAACCACAAAGTTATGGTTACTCTTTAACATATAAAATTTATTTAACTATAATAGTTTTTTAGTATCTATTTGCTAAAGACAATATATCTACTCTCTAAAAACTTCTAAGAATGATAACGAATATCATCATCTTTCAACAATAAACAACTGAGTTTTGTTAAGAAATTAAAAAAAAAAAAAAAACAAAAAAAAAAAANCGTGGGCATTTTTTTTTTTTTTTTGGTGGAATGACAGCAACTGGAAAATCCAAAAGTATAAATGAATTTATTAAATGGTTTGTTAGTTCTTACACAAACTTGATCCAACTCATAAAAAAAGTAAGTCATTATTTACCATTGATTTCTTTTGTTGTATATATATATATATATATTATTTGTTAATATTTGTAGTTTCATGTGTCATACAAAAGTTTTTAATTTATTTTACTATTTGGAATTTTAGGTTGATCTTGGCAATGAAGATATTGAACAAATACAATCACATGATATGATGTTGGAGACATATAGAGCTTCTTCTTTAAGATCAATGTCACCTTAGAAGACCAAGCATATAATGTTTTGATGCCCTATGCTTTCAAGATTTTTCAAAAGGAGTTTGGAAGAGCAACACAATATTCAGTGTTTCAAGAAAACGGTATTGAATTTGTGCTACAATATTATAAGGATGAAACTTGTCAAAGGCACAAGGTATATTGGGACGGTAAGATGACTAATTGTAGTTGCAAGGATTTTGAATTTTGGGGCATATTTTGTCGTCACATACTTAGTGTATTCCTTCATAAAGATTTTACCTAATTCCTTCTTTGTATTTACCACCACGTTGGTGTCGTGAAGCATCATTAAGTGAAAAAAAATTGCTAGTGTTGGATGATGAAAATTTAGTGGAGAAGGAAAATATGGTTGATAATAATGTTAATGATATGATTGATGGAGACTGCTTCATTAATTGTCCTCTACTCTCAAAGACATAAGGTTACCCGAAGCAAAAATGAGTGAAAGGTGGTAGAGAATTAGGAAAGAAAAAGAAGTCTTGTGGCCTTTGCAAGCATGTTGGTCATAACATCTCAACATGTCCAGAGAAAGATAATTGTACCTCCTTCCTCAAATGATGCAAAAAAGAAAAAAGAAAAAAAGTACTTCAAGTGAAATGGGATTGAATCCAATATTTTGTTTGAAATGTTAGGCATAAAATCTTGAGCTTTTGAAAGAAACAAACTATGAAAATATTGTGTTTGTTAATTTTGACAATATTATATCATTGGAATAAATGCTTCTTCATGACAATATAGCGCCTTTGTTAATTTTGACACTTCTCTTGTCTTTTTTTTTTTTTTTTTTGGGTTTTACATTTCCATTTTGACAATATTATGCTAGTGAATATTCACATTATCATCTTCAATATTATGTCATTGTACTAAAACGCTTCTTCTTATTTATTTATTTATGAATTTATCTAAATTTTTATAATGGATTCAATTTAAGACTTGAGCTTCCTTTACTGCACTTGTGAATTTATGTTCCTTATTCTTCCTTATTTGTTTGGTTACAAATCTTCGTCTTCTTTTTTCATCTTTTAATTTCTTGTTGGATCTTCTTATCTTTTTTTCAGTAGTTTTTAGGGCCAGGTGTGCAAAATTTTATTTCAAAGGGTTCAAAATTTTTTTAAAAATTTATATTAAGTTTTTTTCTTTTTCTTTAGGGCAAGAGGTTCATTTGAACCAAGGTTTTGAATTCTACTTAGAATTAGCTACTGAACGAAAAATTACGATATCAGTCTATATTGATGCATTGTTTTAGAATTAGTATTGGATATATAATAATAATAGTAATAATAATTGTGGTGACCCAACCTAGAAATGTTATAATGAGAAATGATGGATTTGGGCACCCAATTTATTTGTTGGTGGGTTTCTTCACTATCCTACAGGTTGTGCCTCAAACATAGACCTTACAGCCCAACAATCAAGCATCTCTCAAGATTTTGGCCCAACACCCTCTTCCCTTAGGCGTAGCTTCTAGTTACCTCTACTCTGCTTGTTCTCTCCTTCCCTCCAAGTTTGTACTCTCTCCTCTTCTCTCTCTCTCTCTCTCTCTCTCTCTCTCTCTCTCTCTCTCTCTCTCTCTCTCTCTCTTACTTCCCAGCAGAACCAACCAACCACATTTGTGTGCCCTTAGTCCCTTATATAGCCTCCCCTTAGTGGTACTCAAATTGTTACCTTTCACCTTAATCCCCAGAAAAATCACGTCTACTAAAGATTCTCTCAAAACTTGTTTCATACACCGAATAGTGTTCGGTAGCGAATTTCCCAAAGGCACTAACTGTGATCACTTACTGACCTAAATTTGCCTGATCCTTGGTTATCAGTTTGCACTGGGCCCAACATTGTCCCGAACATAGTACACATTCCCTAAACGTTGTAATTAGACCTTAGCACATATACCAGTGGATTGGTCCTAGCCCAATAGCGCTAGGCTTGGTCACATTGGTCGTTTTGGGTCACTCCGGCCCAGCACCCTACAATAATCTATATATTACTAAAGCTGCGCGTAGATTTATGTTGCTACGCTCCCATTGAGCCACGTCAGTAGCATGTCATTATCAATTTTTTTCCATTTTTTTATACAATTTAAAAAAAAAAAAACAAAAGGCATGTGTCGTCGAATTTTTCATTAGATAAATTATAAGTTTTGAAAATTTAAACCTAGCAAATCAATGTTCTTTAGATAACAAATAAAACACCTAATATCATCATTCTAATATTCTAAGAATTTCTATCATTTAAAACTCAAAATACGTAAATAAATTTTTTAGGATATTAAAATTTAGTGGGAGTTATATAGACATTACATGATAAAATATTTTAAGAATCATAAGTTTTCATTATGGTTTAACTGAGAGAATAATAATATGACATATTTGCTCTTTTCCAAAATATTAAGGGAAAAATTGCCACCTTTGCCCCCACACTACCATGGTCTCTGATACCATTTGTCGGGGGGATAAACACATTGGAGAGCTTCCTTAAGTAATTAATATAACATATAGAGATATACTTTAACACAAAAGGCCTAAGTTCAATGGGTATGTGATGTAGAACAGACAGCACATGCCTTCCTGGAGCAGCAAGGGCACAGGAAGTCACAACGCAAGATCAAAGGGGGGTGCTAGTAGGGGCCATTAGAGGTAACAGTGTCGGAATTGCATGAAATTTGGCAAGTTGAAGGGAAACAACGTTCTGATTCAGATTCATGACTAATGCCATGAATGTCGCCAAATTTTAGGCAAATTCCTATGTTAAGGCCCCGAAAACAGTGTTTTTGCTATTTATAGTAAAATTTGTTTTTCCTTAATAATTTTTAGTTTAAAAGTTAGAATAAGGTCCCGGCTGTTTTGGGATGACCATTAAGGTCAGTAGTTTATGATTCTGCATTTAACTCAATTTTGCCATTTTTGGTAAAATTCGGTAATTTTGTCACTTAATCGCTTAATTAGTGCGAATTAGGGTTTTAAACGTTTTTGCTTAGTATTTATATGTTTTGTAGCCATTAGAGGCAAATTACACTATTATCAATAAACACAGAAATTTTGTCAATTTTCTCTTCTGGTGGATTCCAGTTTTATCTCCTTGTGAATTCAGGAAAACCCCTCGTGGATTCGAGGTTTACTACCAGAAACTAACAGTTTAGTTTTTGTTTCATCAAGAGAGCATCGTGTGTGCTTTTCTTCAGGCTTCCGCGACATCAGTTGGTATCAGAGCCTTGATTTACCCTGGTCTGATGGCTAACTGGCGAGACGGTGACCACCATAACAATGACGGCGGTGACGACGTCAATAACCCAGTCTTCACTAGGGCTGAGTTCCTTGATTTTCGTGATGAAAATCAACAATTTCATGATTCAACCCAATAGACTCTGGACCAGATTCAAGCAGCACTTGCCACCTTGCTTAACCGAAACCCTAATCGCGTTGATGAAGAGCGACGTGATAACCGAGTGCGTGGCCCTCCCCATCGTGGTCCAAACCGGAACAGGCAGCTAGACTACAACGAAGAAGACAGTGAAGATGAGGAGTATGCAGAGAGAGTCTTAGGGAATCATCGTGGTCCCGTTGAAGAGCTTTTCTAGAAGAGCTGCTTGCAGGTTTACCATCGATGCATGACATCCAGCATTGCATTGATTTAGCTCCTGAAGCTAGTCTACCAAATCTGCCACATTACAGGATGAATCCTCAAGAGGGTCAAATTCTACAAGGGCAGGTGGATGAGCTCTTGAGCAAGGGGCAGATCAGGGAGAGTATGAGTCCATGTACAGTATCGGCATTGTTAACACCAAAGAAGGATGGGAGCTGGCATATATGTGTGGATAGTCGAGCCATCAACAAGATCACAGTCAAGTATCGATTTCCTATTCCACGACTAGATGACATGTTTGATATGCTGAGTGGGTCCAAGTGTTACACTAAGCTGGATCTCAAGAGTGGGTATCACCAGATTCGAATCCGACTTGGAGATGAGTGGAAGACGGCTTTTAAGACAAAGGACGGGTTGTATGAGTGGATGGTAATGCGTTTCGGATTGTCCAATGCTCCCAGCACTTTCATGAGATTTATGAATCAGGTATTGAAACCATTTATTGGAAAGTTTGTGGTAGTTTATTTTGGCGATATCTTGATTTACAGTAAGACAAAAGCAGCCCACTATAATCATGTGCGAGAAGTATTAGCGGTGTTGCAGGCCAATGAGTTGTATATCAACTTGAACAAGTGTAGCTTCTTGACTGATAAGTTGCTGTTCTTAGGGTATGTGGTCGTGCGGATGGGATTCATGTTGATGAGGATAAGGTCCATGCAATCAGAGAGTGGCCAACTCCAAAGACAGTGAGTGATGTGCGAAGCTTCCATGGGCTAGCAACCTTCTATTGACGGTTCGTTCGAGATTTTAGTAGCATAGTAGCCCCTATCACTGAGTGTCTGAAGAAAGGGAAGTTCTCATGGGGAAAAGAGACAGAACAAAGCTTTGCCTTAATCAAGGAAAAGTTGAGCATTGCCCCGGTTTTGGCATTACCTAACTTCGATAAGGTGTTTCAGGTAGAGTGTGATGCATCTGTGGTCGGGATAGGCGCTGTTCTTTCACAAGACAACAGACCAGTAGCATTCTTCAGTGAGAAAGTTTGTGAAGCTTGAAGTAAATGGTCAGCCTATGAACTGGAGTTCTTTGCTGTAGTACGGACTCTTAAGCATTAGGAGCACTACTGATTCAGAGGGAGTTTGTATGATACACGAATCATCAGGCATTAAAGCACATTAACAGTCAAGTTAGCATTAACAGGATGCATGCTTGGTGGGTAGCTTATATACAGCGTTTTCATTTCACTCTAAAGCACAAGTTTGGTGTAACCAATAAGGTGGCTGATGCATTCAGCAGGCGAGCATCATTGTTGACCACCCTACGTACTGAAGTTGTAGGGTTTGATTGCCTCAAGGAGCTATACGAGGATGACGAGGATTTTGGTGATATTTGGGGTAAGTGTCAATAAACTCATACTGCTATCAATAGTATGTACATCCAGGATGGTTTCCTTTTTCGGGGTAACCAATTATGCATCCCTAAAAGTTCATTGAGGGAGCAGATTATTAGGGAGTTGCATGGTGGAGGTTTGGGTGGACATATGGGCAGAGATAAAACTATAGCACTGGTGGAAGAGAGGTATTATTGGCCACAACTCAAGAGGGATGTTGGCAATCATGTGAGGAAGTGTCTAATCTGCCAAACTGCTAAGGGGCCCACAAGCACCATGGAAGATATGTCTATGGACTTTATACTGGGTCTTCCTCGAACCCAGCGAGGTATGGATTCTGTTTTTGTTGTGGTTGACAGGTACTCCAAGATGTCCCATTTCATAGCATGTAAGAAGACTTCAGATGCTACTTGAGTGGCCAATCTGTTCTTTAAAGAAGTTGTGCGTTTGCATGGAGTGCCAAAGTCCATCACCTCTGATCGGGATACCAAGTTCATTAGTCACTTCTGGCGAACTTTGTGGAAGGGTTTTGACACTTCCTTGAATTACAGCAGCATTAGTCATCCACAGACTGATGGCCAGACATAAGTGGTTAATTGTACTTTGGGAAATTTGATTCGGTGTATCTCAGGTGAGAAGCCCAGGCAGTGGGATCTTGCATTGTTCCAAGTAGAGTTTGCGTACAATAGCTCAGTCAATAAAAGCACTGGTAAGTCTTCATTTGCCATCGTCTACTGCATGCCCCCAAAACACGCTTTGAACTTGGTACCTTTACCTGAGCTTCCAGGAGTGAGTGAAGCAGCAGAGAATATGGCTGACCGTATTCAGGCCATGCAAGAGGAGGTGAGGCAGAAACTGGAAGCTACAAATGCTAAGTACAAGGATGCTGTTGATAAGAAGAGGTGTGAGAAGATCTTCAATGTGAGGGATTTAGTGCTGGTGTATCTTAGGAAGGAGAGATTTCTATTGGTACCTATAACAAATTGAAGGATAAGAAGTACGGGCCATTTCAGATTACTAAGAAGATCAACAACAATGCTTATGTGGTCGCTCTTCCTCTAGATATGAGCATTTCTTCTACCTTCAATGTTACTGACTTATATGATTATCATCCTTCTAATGAACCGGATAGTGGGAACTCGGGGTCGAGTTCTTTTCAAGTGGGGGGACTGATGTAGAACAGACAGCACATGCCTTCCTGGAGCAGCAAGGGCGCAGGAAGTCACAACGCAAGATCAAAGAGGGGTGCCAGTAGGGGCCATCAGAGATAACAGTGTCGGAATTGCATGAAATTTGGCAGGTTGAAAGGAAACGACGTTCTGATGTAGATTCATGACTGCCATGAACGTCACCAAATTTTAGGCAAATTCCTACGTTAAGGCCCCGAAAACAGTGTTTTTGCTATTTATAGTAAAATTTGTTTTTCCTTAATAACTTTTAGTTTAAAAGTTAGAATAAGGTTCTGTTTGTTTTGGGATGAACCTTAAGGTTAGTAGTTTATGATTCTGCATTTAACTCAATTTTGCCATTTTTGGTAAAATTCGGTAATTTTGTCACCTAATCGCTTAATTAGTGCAAATTAGGGTTTTAAACGCTTTTGCTCAGTATTTATATGTTTTGTAGCCGTCAGAGGCAAATTAGACTATTATCAATAAACACAGAAATTTTGTCAATTTTCTCTTCTGGTGGATTCCAGTTTTATCTCCTTGTGGATTTAGGGAAACCCCTCGTGGATTCCAGGTTTACTACCAGAAACTAACAGTTTAGTTTCTGTTTCATCAAGAGAGCATCGTGTGTGCTTCTCTTCAGGCTTCCACGACATCAGTATGTGCTCAGTTATGTTATATTAATCACTCATTCTTGTCATCTTTATTCAATGCGGGACTTCACTCACATGTGTAACCCAACAATCTCCCCCTCACGTGTGAGTCTGCCTCTCTATGGGTTTCAAGACCTCTCCGTGGGCCATGAACAAGTCCTACTCACTCCCCCTTGCCTAATGGGCTTTTTACGGCATCCATGGGTCTCTTGTGGGTCTCTTGTACACCATCTATGGGTCTCTTGTATGCCATCCATGGGAACCACGTGTCAACTTCGCATGCACATCCATGGGAACTCTGCACGTCCATGTCTATGGGAACCTCGCATCACATCATTATTTAGCACCATTATCAATATTCCTTTGTTGGACTTCTTCTTCTTCTTTCCATTTTTTTTTAAATCTTCTCTAGGATCTTTGTGTGTGGGCCATTTAGACTTTCTCTGTCCCTATTGGGTTGGGCTTTGTGAAGCCTAGTTATGTTTGATCCAGATGATGACTTGACTTGAAATAATGTTGCGTGGTTTTTAATGGGAGATTTTTTGAGGCTTAGTCTATGGAGTGAAGGCTTGGGCCAATAGGCCCAAGCTGTAGTGCTCACTCCCGGGAAAAAAATTTGGCCCATTTTGTAGCCTATTGCGAATCCTGTGCGCAAGATATAGAAACTTTTATTTTGGTGATTAGGGTTTCTTGATGTAGTTTTTTGAGAGAGAGAAAAATTGTATTGCTGCACTTTATATTTGTCCCTGATAATAGTAAAATCCCTGCAACTTTGTGGACGTAGGCAAATTGTCGAACTACGTAAATACTGTCTTGTGCGTGTGATTATTTTTCTTTGGCATGTGTTTTCTCTATTTTGTTTGTCACAGGTTTGTGAATTTCGTATTCATTCCCTACAACTAGTATCAGAGCTTAGGGTTAGGTTTGAGTGAGAGCAATGATAGAGGAGGTAGGAAAGATGTCTAGAATAGAAAAGTTNGTGAGGGATAATGTCGAGATTATCAGGAGCAAAGGGACTATCGTATGAAAATAGAGTTACCATCCTTTAATGGTAATGTCTCCATTGAAGAGTTCTGGATTGGGTTAGTGAGGTGGAAAGTTTTGGATTATATGGTACAGCAGAAGACAAACAGGTGTGTTTGGTGGCCTGCAAATTGAAAGGAGAAGCATCTGCCTGGTGGGATCGTGTTCAATTAAACCGCAGTATGTGCTCAGTTATGTTATATTAATCACTCATTCTTGTCATCTTTATTCAATGCGGGACTTCACTCACATGTGTAACCCAACAATCTCCCCCTCACGTGTGAGTCTGCCTCTCTATGGGTTTCAAGACCTCTCCGTGGGCCATGAACAAGTCCTACTCACTCCCCCTTGCCTAATGGGCTTTTTACGGCATCCATGGGTCTCTTGTGGGTCTCTTGTACACCATCTATGGGTCTCTTGTATGCCATCCATGGGAACCACGTGTCAACTTCGCATGCACATCCATGGGAACTCTGCACGTCCATGTCTATAGGAACCTCGCATCACATCATTATTTAGCACCATTATCAATATTCCTTTGTTGGACTTCTTCTTCTTCTTTCCATTTTTTTTTAAATCTTCTCTAGGATCTTTGTGTGTGGGCCATTTAGACTTTCTCTGTCCCTATTGGGTTGGGCTTTGTGAAGCCTAGTTATGTTTGATTCAGATGATGACTTGACTTGAAATAATGTTGCGTGGTTTTTAATGGGAGATTTTTTGAGGCTTAGTCTATGGAGTGAAGGCTTGGGCCAATAGGCCCAAGCTGTAGTGCTCACTCCCGGGAAAAAAATTTGGCCCATTTTGTAGCCTATTGCGAATCCTGTGCGCAAGATATAGAAACTTTTATTTTGGTGATTAGGGTTTCTTGATGTAGTTTTTTGAGAGAGAGAAAAATTGTATTGCTGCACTTTATATTTGTCCCTGATAATAGTAAAATCCCTGCAACTTTGTGGACGTAGGCAAATTGTCGAACTACGTAAATACTGTCTTGTGCGTGTGATTATTTTTCTTTGGCATGTGTTTTCTCTATTTTGTTTGTCACAGGTTTGTGAATTTCGTATTCATTCCCTACAACTAGTATCAGAGCTTAGGGTTAGGTTTGAGTGAGAGCAATGATAGAGGAGGTAGGAAAGATGTCTAGAATAGAAAAGTTTGATGACAGAGATTTTGGATTTTGGAGGATGCAAGTCGAGGATTATCTTTATGGGAAGAAGTTGCATCTGCCGCTTCTAGGGGAAAAACCTGCAACTATAAAGGATGAGGAATGGGCTCTTCTTGACAGACAGGTACTAGGAGTCATCCGGATAACTCTGTCTAGGTTTGTTGCACACAATGTTGTAAAGGAGAAGACCATAGCAGATTTGATGAAGGCTTTGTCTGGTATGTATGAAAAGCCGTTAGCAAACAACAATGTGCATCTGATGAAGAAACTATTTAATTTGAAGATGGCAGAGAATGCATTAATAGCACAACATTTTAACGAATTTAACACTATCACAAATCAATTGTCGTCTATAGAAATTAATTTTGATGATGAGATCTGTGCATTGATAGTTTTGGCTTCTTTGCCAAATAGTTTGGAGGCAATGGGGATGGCAGTAAGCAATTCTATAGGAAAAGAAAAGCTGAAGTACAATGATATACGAGATTTAATTCTGGTTGAGGAGATTTGCAGAAGAGATGCAAGTGAAACCTCAGGATCTGGTTCTGCCCTATACCTTGAGATAAGAGGCAAAGGTAATGACATAAATTCAAAATGGCGCAGATCAAAGTCCAGAAATTCTAATCGGAATAGAAGTAAATCTAGATCATGCCAACAAGTACAATGTTGGAACTATAAGAAAATGGGTCACTTTAGGAGGCAATGCAAAAGTCCTAAAAAGAAGAATGAAGATAATTTTGCTAATACTGTAACAGAAGAGGTACATGATGCATTACTTCTCACAGTAGATAGTCCACTTGATGATTATTGGTAATCCTACGTTGACTTCTGAAGAATTTGAATATTTTCTTTTGAAAAAATCAAACATTGTAGTTGATTTTTTCATGATCTACAAATAAAATAAGAATTATATATATCATCTCACAAATGGTTGTTGTTACTAAGCAAAGGCAAATACTAGAATCAAGGTAATATGGATGATGCATTTAATTAAAAATTGAGTATTTCTCATTACTTTTCAATTTATAAATTTATCTAATTTAACATTATGAGTTAACAATAGGCGCAAGTGAATCACTGTTATTTTCCTAAATTTGTGTGACAATTTACTATGTTATATGATTTGTTTTTGTCTTTTATCTTTGGTCTTTGTATCTCTGCCTTTATTTATCTCTTTGTCTTTGTCTTATCTCCATATTTCTGTCACTCACCTAGTCCCACTACTCACACTATCAATTTATTATGCACTACTAACAACAACTTTTCCTAACTTTACCATTTTTTTTACTTAAAGGTTGAATCACTGTTTTCCTTTTTCTATCGCTTGTCCCTGTTATTGCCCAACAACTAGTCAACAAACAGTCAAACACTACACTAATATATTCTCTAATCTCTACAAGCTCTACTCTCTCTTTATCTCTCTTATCTATATAATATAAGAGAGAGAGAGTCACAAACACAAAGTGATAGAGAGTCACAAAGGGTTTTCCGGTTTTTTTTTTTTTTTTTTTTTACACCACAGGCATAGGTTCAATTCACAATCATCAACATCAGTTCATCACTCATCAGTAAAAACACAAACACCACAAGTCCACAAGCACAAATTGTTAGATTCTAAGATTCATAAACATTATACTAGGTTCTGAAGGAAAATGATAGATTAAATACTTGTGAACTGTGAAGGCTGGAGTAATGAAGCTAGGCTAGGCAGATCGAACAACCGGCGACAAGATGGGTCTTAAGTGGCGGCGTTGGTGTGGTCGTTTAGGTCTGCGACAATCGACAGGGATGGGTCTGCGAGATGGGTCTCACGCGATGGCGGCGTGGGTAGCGAGATGGGTCTTTCTTGCGTGGTGGCAGTGTTATGCTGTGAGCGGCGACAAGATGGGTCTCTCTCGACTACTTTTTACTCTCTAATTCTCTCTTGTCTCTCACTTTCTCTATCTCGCCACTGAATTTCACTTCTTTTTTTCATTCTTTTTCTGTTTGGTTTTAGACTACTAGGTTTACATTTTTTTTTTTTTTAAGATTTACATGGGCTCCTGAGGCTGGACAGTTAGGATGGTTCATGATTTTTGGAGGGGGGCCTAAGCTACAAAGTAAGGGGGGCCCAATTTTTTTTTTTAGGCCTGGGCCCCCTTAGGCCCCTACCTGGATTTGTCCCTGTGGCTAGGTCATCGCTTTAGTGGTTGGAGCCACAAATAGTGCCTAAGAGGCACAAGTTTTGGTGGTTTGTGCTTGGAAATTTTATGTCATACCAAACACCAGAAAATGTTTTGATTAAAAATATTTTCTATAGAATTAAATGAAGTGGAATTGTTGGCCCATAGATTACGATCCCCCCTCCTAGTATATTCTAAAACTATTATTATAGTTTTACTTAATTAATCCATTAATGTACGAATGTCAATTTTGGTTAGCTAAACTAATATAGCTTCTTGTAGTCGAATAAACAAAATCTAGAGTTTAAACCTTGGCTACGTACATGCCTATACCCCAAAATCAATTTGTGTTTGATAATAAAGAGCAATCATCTTGGAGTAGACCACATAAGTTAAAATCCTATAATAAGGCCATTAATCAATTTCTTCGTTATCACTCGGTACCATGTTGACCTTAGTTGGAGCATGGCTTGAATGACATGTTGGTAAAAGCAGAGCAAGTTCAATACAATTTGAGGTTTATGATAATAACTTTTATACGAAGTCTCTTATTTTCTGTGTATTCTTTGATGTTGATTGGGTAGGAGATCCCACTGATCACAGGTCCACCACTGGTTCATATTGCTCACAATAATGTCTTCCATGAATAGACTAAACACATCGAGATCGATTATCATTTTTTCCGTTATCATCTTGTCCATGGTGCTCTCAAGCTGTTCTCCATCTCCTCTAAATATTAGTTTGCAGATATCTTCACCAAGTCATATCCTAAGGGATGCCTCTGTGTCTTGGTTGACAACCTCAAGTTGGTCTCACACCCATCTTGAGTTTGAGGGGGGCTGTTAATGTGTAATAGGTTATGGGCTTTAGGCCCATTTTGTTTACTTGTAAAGTATATATACTTGTACTACACACTTACTTGTACTACGCACTTTACTTCCTATAAAAAGGCACTTATGCATATCCTATTACTTGTGAAATATAATACTATTCATTCAATATTTCTAGTAGTCTTCATTCTACGTAATATTAGATGATCACTAACAATGTAATCAAGATAAAAAAAGGGTCATAGTAAATTAAAATTAAGCACAAGCACATAAGACAACAGTCATGACTTTAATTAAGACACGCGACCAACAGTCCAGATCGTATTAGATCTTGAGATACCTGAAAAGTCTCCAAATGCCATTAAGTTACACTAACTAATGATCAACATAATCTTCATATTGGTCACCCGTCTTCAATGTCTCTACTGATTCTATTAATTCAATGTTTATTCGCATTTTGTGCAGCACATTGATTTTCACTTACTCTCCAAGCTACCAAATCCCAATTAAGCTTATAAACAACTGAAATAAAAAAAGGCTACAGTATACATCCCAAGGCATTGATGTCTGGATATTCTGTGCACATTTTACTGTCAGTTCTGGTCTTTACAATAAGTGTAGCATCACCTGAACTCCATGTTGTGGGCGAATGGTAAGAAGCTGAAATGGTGAGTGGACATAGGCTGGGGAAAGGGTGAAGGCATAGCGTTGTAGAATCATGGAAAGAGCAATCTTTGCTTCAGTTGTCGCAAAGTTCAACCCCACACAAGTTCGAGGCCCTATTCCAAAGGGGAAAAAAGCAGCTATGTTGTTGTTAGTAGCCTTGGCAATACCTTCTGAGAATCTCTCTGGTTTGAAAAGATGCACGTCTTCTCCCCATATTTTGGGGTCATGGTGAGGTGCAAGAGTTGTGATGTACAATAATAAATTAGCCGGAAGAGTGAGTTTCCCCAGTCTAACTTCCCTTTCAACTTTTCTTGTTATTGTAATTGCAGGTGGGTATAACCTTAGAGACTCATTGATGATCATACTCGTCTGCATGGGAAGCAATGTCAGAAAAATCAAGATTTTAAGAATTGCAGTTGAGTTAAATGGTCTGTCATTTACACAAGTGATTGAGTCTGAGACATTCTTACAGTCTTGAGTTTCGTGATGCCATCCGGGTTTGGATTTTGTTGGCCAAATAAACTGAGCACCTCCTTTCTTGCCTCTTCTTGCCAATCTGTGTGGATTGCTAGAAGAAATATAGTCCACCCAAGTAAGGTACTGGTGGTTTCCTGACCAGCAATGTAAAATGTTTTGCACTCGTCCAACAAATCTTCTATTGAAATTTTTTGGCTAGCATTGGGATCATTATGAGCCTCTACAAGTAGTTGAAGAAAATCACCCCCAATACTCTCTCCAGTCATTACCTTCTCTTCTCTCTTCTTTATTATCTCTAATATAGCGTTGTGTATTCCTTTTACAAGCTCCTCCGATTCAATTTCATCATTAGTTTTATAAATTTTACTGTAAAAATGGACAAATGATATTAGGACATCGACCAATGGAACAATAACAACAATAAGCATTAGTTTCAAAATTTCGAGGTTAGTTATGATCGTCAACATACTAGCTAGAGTTGGTCACATTTTAGACTGCTTCTAGGACATGAGGATGCTAAGAATATTAAATGGAGAGTAGTTTATGTTCCCCAATTGTTGGTATAACTAAAAGGACTTTACCTGATGCCAGGAAACCTGAGTTTATAAGCATTTCTGGATGATATCAAGGCCAATTTCATCAACATTTGAAAAATGTTCTTCCCTTCTAAGTAACTGCTCCCAAAAGCTGTCCTTGAAATCACTTCTGAAGTCAATAGCCTAAATTCTTCACATACCTCAATCTCTTTACCTTCATGATGTTTCCATCTTTCTAGCATCACCTCAATGCTACTGATCATTGATGGAATCATATTCTGCAAAAGTGAATTCCTTCTAACAATTTAGACTAATTTCCAAGAATTGTTTTCCTTGATACACAAATAATATGCTGGGGTAGGAATTTGAACCATTGATATGCCCGTTAGAAATATTAAAAAGTATGATTGAACAATTTCCACGATTGTATATCTATGCTTTTTGAATAGAATTTTATTAATAATTTAATATCCTAATTTGTTATTGGGTTTAGTTCATTTAAAATAGAACAGTGATACTAAAGATATTACAAATTTTTCTATTAGCTATACAAATAGATATGCCAATTTTAAGCGCATCACACAAAAAGTAATAAGTAATTTATTTGTTACACATATATTGTTGATGTGAAATGAATTATATTAATAGACTCTCTGGTTTGTAAAATTTTTATGATAAAATTGACAGTATATTCTAAATGGTAAGACCAAGAGTAAGAGATTACTTTGAGGCTCTCTGCATGAAAGGCATAATTAGCAAGTTTCCGCATCTTTGCCCATTTTACACCTTCAGAAGTCACAAGCCCATCTCCTAAGAGTTTCTTCGCATAGTTTCCGATCTCAGGCTTTGAATAAGCGTTGTCTCTATTGTTCAGTATCTCTTTAATTAGCTCTGGTTCAGTAACGACCAGTTGGGCTTTAGGGCCAAACCATTGAAGATAATTATTACCTGTACCAAAGAACATAAGGCAACAAAATTAAAAATGGGTAAATTTACTAAAATTGACTAAATCACTTTGAAAGATTTATTTACCATATTTGTCAACCCACGAGTGAACATGAGGCAGAATTGTGGAAAATATGTCATGTGATAAATTCATTGGCCTGCTCATGGCTTCTTTTTTCATGTTGAAAATTTCTTTGGTGCTTCCATGGAAGAATCTGTAGGAAGGACCTTTGATTCCCTGTGAACTCAATTGATTCTTCATGTGAATTGGAGTCCACCATAGTTTGTGAAGGCCCCGGATAAGAGTCAAGAGAAAGTACAGGCACAGGGAGCTTGTAAGACTGATTACAAGGATTTCAACAGCACCCATTTTCTCTTTCTGAAGGAAACTTTTGGGAAGTTTAGAATTAGATGGTTATCCTCAATGCTTCAACTTTTAGTTAGTGATGAATGTGGATTTGTTGAATTGAGTGTTGTGGGCCTCAAGTACACCAAGTCCAATATGAATGGAAGTACTGAATTATTGCTAGAATGTCTCGATAGAGTATTGACAAATGTAGAATTGTTGGATCATACCATGATGATATTCTAAACAATTTAATAATTTATTAATATATTATGTATAAGTATAAGGTTAATATCCATGACTTTGTTACTTGGGAACTTTCTCTGTACACGTAATATGTCATTGTCAGGTTATGTCTAAACCACTATAGTTTTCACATATGGCTAGTGTATGGGAGAGAGTAAATGGAGAGTTTCCATCTGGCAGTACTGTGTTTGGTCTCCCTGTTGGGAAAAATTTTATATAACAGTGAATAAATTTCAACAAGTGTAGTGGAAGCACAACCACACAATAATACAAATATTTATGTAAAATCCTTTCTCTTTAAAGGAAAAAATCACAGGACAAATTCCGAATAATTTCACTATATTAAATAGAGATTACAACACTTAGAGATACAACTTGAGTAAAAAAAACTCTCTATTTCTTTTTACTCATTGCTCTCTTTTTCACTGTATATTTTCTCTAACTCTCTCTATTTTTTGCTTCTCTTTTTACTTGCTCTCACTCACGCACTTAGTCCTCACACTTTTGGACTTCACTTCCTTTTTCCCACACTCTTCACTGGCCGAATGGCCTCCCTATTTATTTGTTTCACCTTTTCTTCTTTTATCCTTTTCACACTCTTCCCTTCAAATCACAATAAATGCAAGCCACTTACTTTGACTTTGCTTCATCCAATTTCTGCTCTGCCAGCCGAATAACTTGCCTCTTGCTTCTTTCTCTTCTTTCTTCCTTAGCATGTCCAACATGCCTAAGCCAACCAACCATGCTAACTTTTGTACATGATGAAGAAAAGATAAGAAACATGAAGACATGCTCATTAAATGAGCATGTCTATTACGTGGGCTGGATTCATGGTGCAGTGCACCCAACACTCTCCATGCAAAACTAGGAAAACAAAATTTATGTACAAACTAGTTTGAAGAGAAATTTTACAAATTCTTCATATATCTTTATATTGATTGTGAATTTTGAAAATTTAATCGTTAGATTACATGTTCTTATTATATTCTTCATACATGTAAAATTTCAAGAAGATCAAAAATCAATTGTTATCTCATCAAATAAATGTTAAAATTTCAAATTTTTATGATTTAAAATTGTGTATAAAAAATAAGCTTATTAATCAAATAGTAAATAATATCCAATTTAAATGAAATTTGATATGCATGTTAAGAATACAAGGAACATGAAATTCAACATTTAGATTTGCAAAATTTACACCAAAAAAAGAGATATATGAAAAGTTTTTCTCCAAATTAGTTTGGAGAGAAACTTTGTTCAAACTGAAAACTCTTTTTTGTAATATTAAAAAAATAGACATTGTTGTGATTTATGTTGCCTTTGTGCGCCTGTTGGTTATTGCTGTGAGATTGCATAGTCAAGCCTGTTAAAGATTGTAATACAATTTGTTTAACGGTAAATGTGTAATCATATGCAGAATGTTGACAAGCTTGCTCAACTAATTATAGCATGGTTTCTTGAATATTGTCGCCCTTTGAATTACTCAATTTTTTTTTATGTAACTAATACCTAGTGTTGTTTTCAGCGGAGAAATCTGGGGTCAAATTTGATCCTCTCCAGTTGAAAAAAAAGGTCCCTCTTCTTTTAACTTGAGACCTTACTTCCCAGCAAGCCTTTTTTTTGCTAAATCCCAGCAACCTTCTTTATTAAACATACGTTACAAAGAAACTATATGCTTTCTTGTGGGTGTGTGTATGCGCGAATTCGTAATGAAGCAACATTTACACACCTGTTGGCATATGTATCTGCCATCATAGTCTATATGAGGTTGTTAAGCTACGTATTCAACCAATTAGTGCCGCTAATGTCTTCATTCTGAGTAATATTAGATGATCACTAACCATGTAATCAAGATCAAAAAAGGGTAATAGTAAATTAAAATTAATCACAAGCATATAAGACAACAGTCATGACTTTAATTAAGACAGGCGACAAACAGTCCAGATCGTATTAGATCTTGAGATACCTGAAAAGCCTCCAAATGCCATTACGTTTCACTAACTAATGATCAACATAATCTTCATATTGGTCACCCCTGTCTTCAATGTCTCTACAGATTCTATTAATTCAATGTTCATTCGCATTTTGTGTAGCACATTGATTTTCACTTACTCTCCAAGCTACCAAATCCCAATTAAGCTCAGAAACAACTGAAATAAAAAAGGCTATAGCATACATCCCAAGGCATTGATGTCTGGATATTCTGTGCACATTTTACTGCCAGTTCTAGTCTTTACAATGAGTGTAGCATCACTCGAACTCCATGTTGTGGGCGAATGGTAAAAAGCTAAAATGGTGAGTGGACATAGGCTGGGGAAAGGGTGAAGGCATAGCGCTGTAGAATCATGGAAAGAGCAATCTTTGCTTCAGTTGTCGCAAAGTTCAACCCCACACAAGTTCGAGGCCCTATTCCAAAGGGAAAAAAGCAGCTATGTTGTTGTTAGTAGCCTTGGCAATACCTTCTGAGAATCTCTCTGGTTTGAAAAGATGCACGTCTTCTCCCCATATTTTGGGGTCATGGTGAGGTGCAAGAGTTGGTATGTACAATAATAAATTAGCTGGAAGAGTGAGATTCCCCAGTCTAACTTCCCTTTCAACTTTTCTTGTTATTCCAATTACGGATGGATATAACCTTAGAGACTCATTGATGATCATACCCATCTGCATGGGAAACAATGTCAGAAAAATTAAGAATTTAAGAATTACAATTGAGTTAAATGGTCTGTCATTTACACTAGTAATTGATTTGAGTTTGAGAAATTCTTACAGACTTGAGTTTTGTGATTCCATCCGGGTTTGGATTTTGTTGGCCAAATAAATTGAGCACCTCCTTTCTTGCTTTTTCTTGCCAATCTGTGTGGATTGCTAGAAGAAACATAGTCCACGCAAGCAAAGTACTAGTGGTTTCTTGACCAGCAATGTAAAATGTTTTGCACTCGTCCACCAAATCTTCTATTGAAATCCAAAGGCTAGCATTGGCCTCATGATGAGCCTCTACAAGTAATTGGAGAAAATCACCCCCAAAACTGCTACCCACTCCAGTCATTACCTTCTCTTCTCTCTTCTTTATTATCTCCAATATAGTGTTGTGTATTCCTTTTACAAGCTCCTTTGATTCAATATCATCATTAGTTTTATAAATTTTACTGTAAAAATGGACAAATGATATTTGGACAACATCAACCAATGGTACATTAACAACAATAAGCATTAGTTTCAAAATTTTGGGGTTAGTTATGATCCTCAACATACTAGTTAAAGTGGGTCACATTTTGGAATGCTATTAGGACATGAGGACGCTAAGAATATTTAATGGAGAGTAGTTCTATGTTCCCCAATTGTTGGTTTAACTAAAATGACTCTACCTGATGCCAGGAAACCTGAGTTTATAAGCATTTCTGGATGATATCAAGGCCAATTTCATCAACATCTGAAAAATGTTCTTCCCTTAAGTAACTGCTCCCAAAAGCTGTCCTTGAAATCACTTCTGATGTCAATAGCTTAAATTCTTCAGATACCTCAATCTCTTTACCTTCATGATGTTTCCATCCTTCTAGCATCACCTCAATGCTACTGATCATTGATGGAATCATATTCTGCAAAAGTGAATTCCTTCTAACAATTTAGAAAAATTTCCAAAATGTTTTTCCTTGATACACAGATAATTTGCTAGGCAGGAATTTGAACCATTAATTCATATCTTGGTTAGAAATATTAAAAAGTACTGATTGAACTACAACTACACAAGACTCTTGACAATTTCCAAGATTGTATATCCATGCCTTTTGGATAGAATTTTGTCAATAATATAATATGCTAATTTGTTATTGGGTTTAGTTCATTTAAATTAGACTAGCGATACTAAAAATATTACAAATTTTACTATTAGCTTTACAAATAAATGTGTCAGTTTTAAATCACACAAAAAGTAATAAGAAATTTATTTGTTACGTGTATATTGTTGATGTGACATGAATTATGTTAATAGACTCTCTAGTTTGTAATTTTTTTTTTTAATAAAATTGATAGAAGATTTAGTTTTTTATTTTATAAAATAAAAATCAATTAAACATATTTTACTGGGTTAATAATTCTAAATGGCAAGACTAAGAGTAAGAGATTACTTTGAGGCACTCTGCATTAAAGGCAGAATTAGCAAGTTTCCGCATCTTTGCCCATTTTGCACCTTCAGAAGTCCCAAGCCCATCTCCTAAGAGCTTCTTCGTATAGGGTGCGGTCTCTGGCTTTGGATAATTGTTGTCTCTATTGTTCATTATCTCTTTGATTAGCTCTGGTTCAGTAATGACCAGTTGAGCTTTAGGGCCAAACCATTGAAGATAATTATGACTTGTACCGAAGAATATAAGGCAACAAAATTAAAAATGGGTAAATTTACTAAAATTGACTAAATCACTTTGAAAGATTTATTTACCATATTTGTCAACCCACGAGTGAACATGAGGCAGAATTGTGGAAAATATGTCATGTGATAAATTCATTGGCCTGCTCATGGCTTCTTTTTTCATGTTGGTAATTTCTTTGGTGCTTCCATGGAAGAATCTGTAGGAAGGACCTTTGATTCCCTGTGAACTCAATTGATCCTTCATGTGAATTGGAGTCCACCATAGTTTGTGAAGGCCCCGGATAAGAGTCGAGAGAAAGTACAGGCACAGGGAGCTTGTAAGACTGATTACAAGGATTCAACAGCACCCATTTTCTCTTTCTGAAGGAAACTTTTGGGGAGTTTAGAATTTGATGGTTATCCTCAATGTTTCAACTTTTAATTAGTGATGAATGTGTACTAGTTGAATTGAGCGTTGTGGGCTTCAAGTACACCAAGTCCAATAGAATGGTGTGGTCCCACCATTCTAGCATGATGGGATCACACCATGATTCAGAAAGTATTGAATTATTGCTAGAATGGTGGGATCACACCATGATATATTGTAAACAATTTAGTAATTAATTAACACATTAAGGATGAGGATAATATATATGACTTTGTTACTAATTGGGACTTTCTATTTACAAGTAATTAGTAAGTTGCATATGCAATACACAGATAATTTTATAATATTTTATGTAAAATAGTTTTGAATAATGTTGTACATAAATTATAAAGCAAAAGTAAACTAAATTAGAGTAAAAAAACATATACATTTTAAGATATTAAAAATTGGTTTAGTAGCTACACTGCATATTTGTAGCCTTCTTAAAGTAAGATTATTATTATTTTTTAAATCATGAAACTAAAAATAAATGCAAAAGAGTAATGAGACCATGAAATAAACTAATTTGTGTTGTATTCATATATTTCATACTATGAAATAAAAGTATACCTAACTCTCTAACTATCTCCCATTTATCGATAGTGCGACATTAAGACATGGTGTGGGAAAGTGTGTATGCATGTGTCTTATAGATGATCTAAAATTAAATCATGGTAGAATATGACTTTACATTATACACCAAATATTCTTTCTACTTATATACCCCAAACAAAAACTAACCAACCAAATTACTTAACCTAAATCATATTTAAGCCCCTAATTTAGAAAGAAAAAAAGATTACCCATAGGAGTTTCGGTGTTTTAATGGTGGTGGGTGGTCAGTATAATGAAGGTGGTGATCCCTCATGTTCCTCTTTCTCTATCTTTCAAATATTTTGTTAGTCTCAGATCTTTTATTTTGATAATATATAGTGAAATAATGCATTTTATTTAACAATTCACAACATTTTTGTGTCTCTCTATCTCTCTTTAGAGTCTTATCTCGTTAGTTATATTACTATTAGCCCTTACTTATTTTATTTTATTTTTTTTTAATACTAAAACAGTGGGTATGCTAAAAGACATGAAGAATAGTGAAAGGTGTGGTGTAAGCTTAGGCAATTAATGAGATATTATTGAGATAACTGTAAAATAAGATAATGTGAACTTTTGGGTAACAATAAAAAAAAAATTAATGAAAAAGGTAAAAAAAGACTAAATACAAAATTAGAATGCCACTTGGCAGGACCTCATGCACTTTCGCATGAGGCCTCTGAGAGAGAGACATTTTGTAGCAACTTTTATTCTACAATATTCCTCCAATTTTTTTTTTTTTTTTTTACTTATTCCTTGAACTGCATAATTATAATGGTTATGTGTGTGCAATTTTTAATTGTTGTTTCACTACATATTTATAACCTTCCCAAGGTCAGATTAAATTTTCACCCTAAAAAAAAAAGGTAAGATTATTATTTTTTTTTTAAATCATGAAACAAAAAATAAATGCAAAAGAATAACAGGACCATGAAAATCAAATAATTTGAGTTGTGTTCACATATTTAATACTATGAAATAAAAGTATGTCCAACTTTCTCATTGTCTTCCACTCACTGATAGTACGACATTAAAACTTGGTGTGGGCAAGTGTGTATGCACGTGTCTTATAGATGATTTAAAACCATGGTAGAATATGGCTTTACATTGCATACCAAATATTCTCTCTCCTTATATACCCAACACAAAAACTATCCAAACAAATTACCCAAACCTAACTCATATTTAATCTCCTAATTTAAAAAGAAAAAAAAAATACCCGTAGGGGTTTCGATGTCTTGATGGTGGTGGGAGGCCAATATGACGGAGGCGATGTCCCTTTAGATTTCTCTTTCTCTCTCTTTCAAATGTTTTGTTAGTCTCAAGTCTTATATAGTGAAACAATGCGTTTTGATTTTGTAGTGAAACAATGTGTTTTATTTAACAATCCACAACATTTTTATGTCTCTCTATCTCTCTCCAAGGCCTTATCTGGTTAGTTATTACTATTAGTCCTTAATTATTATTTTTTTTTACTTTTTTTAAAATATTAAAATGGTGGGTATGCTAAAAGACATGAAAAAGAGAGAAATGTGTGATGTAAGCTTAGGCAATTAATGAGAGACTAATGAGATAATAGTAAAATAAGTTAATGTAAACTTTTGGGTAACAGTAAAAAAAACTTATTGAAAGAGGTAAAAAAATCCTAAATGCAAAATTAGAGTGTCACTTGGCAAGACCTCACGTACTCCCGCATGAAATCTCTGCTTATATATATTGATGATTATTCCTTTATAACTTCTAACCACTAATCAACATGAGTCTCAAAAAACTTTGTGATAGGACTTTATCATATGTACAAAGTAAGTATAGATTATTTTATCTTTATTTATTTTTTTTTTAAAAGGATATTGCTATTGTGTTCATCTTTATAAGAATTTAAGCATAGATTAAATTCTCATTATTTTTGACAATTTTTCTTTGATTCCTTTATACTTTATATATTGTGTTGGTTTAAATGAATTTTTTCTCAACCTTTTAGAGGATGGACTTTAGATAAGATGTTCAACTTTTATACGCCAAGCATTGACTATAAGTCTCGTACATGGAACAAATAGAGATAAGAAATTAAGAATATGGTCCATTTTGGTTGGCCTTAGCTTTATTTGTCTAGACATCAATTTTTTCTCTTGCCAAAAGTCCGACTTATTTTAGGTGGAAGTTTCCTTGATTATTACTTGTATACAAAATTCCAAGATCATTAAATTGGAATAGATCCCTAACTAACCTAACCAGTTGAAATAGGATGAAGTTTCTTCCCATCCATACTAAATGTTGTGTACACTCCAAATTTTTTCTGCATCTCATAATGATACGTTGTTGATAGGCGTCATCCAAGTCCAACATAATTGAGAGTTGTAATTGAGACTATGGCCCAAAAGTTTTACTATTCAATACTTTGCGAGAAAAATTAAACAGTCATTTGATGTAATAGGAGACTATGGAATTTGATATTGTATACACAGGGGTTTGTTCTTGATGTTGTGAAATTGCTGTAGGTACTAAAAACTCTAGTTTGATTAGTTGGCAAGTCATGTTCTTTAATCGTGAAAAGTCTACAATGGAAAACTTTTGTGTACCTACATTAAATGTTTTGGAGAAAAAGTTGTTAGCCCCCTCATCCCATTGGGACCCTTCTATTTATACAAAGGAAAAAGGGTCCAGTATTCCTAAATGTGACTTAGTTACATGGAACTTTTGTGCAAATGTGCCTTGATTTTTTTTTTAAAAAAATTTAATTATAATTTTAAACTCTAATTTGGTGATTTTTATATGATTTCATATGTTCTTAAATAATCTAAATGTTATTTCAGTTTGTGCAAATTATAGAACATAGAATTGGTAATTTAGCAACATAGGCATAGGAGAAGGCATGTAGTGGTTTAGGAAGAGTAGGCATTTAGTTATAAGGGAAGAGGAGTAGGCATAAACATAAGAAAACCTTTGGATGGAGGAATAAGGAAAACAAAGAGTTTTTGATGATTAACATCCCTCTATCTTATCCATTAGTCTTATTTATTACTAATTAAAATCTATTGAGTTTAGTAAATAACTAATGTGGCATCTAATAAGTGTAATAAATTAAGAATGATGTATTTTATTTCCAAAAAAAAAAAAAAATCAATCATCTTTTGAAAGAGAGTGCCACTTGGCAAAACCTCATGCTCTCTTGTATGAGGTCTTTGCTTTTATATAGACTAGCGTTTAACCCGTGCAATGCGCGGGATCATTTTATGAATTAGAAAATAATCAATTTAATATAAGAATACATTAGAATTCAAAATTCGTTAAGGGCATGTTCTACAACCCCTCATTTGCCCTACTTGTAGGAATGCTATCTATAAAATACAATATCACTCCATTTAAAATCAACTCCAATTATCTTTTATAGAATTTAAAAAATACATATCATATGTTACAATGGTGTCCATCTAGAAACAAAATATCAAGCACATAGTGAACATCATATGTCGTTGAAAACACGCAAAGGCACCAACCCAAAGCAAATTAACCACAAACTAAAGCCCTTTTATGTTGGGGTGATTAGTATTATTATTTTTTAAATAAGTTTTGGGTTTATAGAGATAAAACATAGCCTTAACTCACATTCTGTTCTTTCACTCTTCAATTTCCAATGAAAGAGATAGAATCAATCAATAAATAAACAAAACCACTAATAAGATTTTAGATGGAAAATATGAAACTATTCTCACAAAATCTAGTTACATATTACAATGTCCTTAATTTAAAATAAAATAAATTTAGAACAAACATACAGAAAATAAAATAATAGATGCAAGAAATTGTTGTTTGCAAGGGATTGAACTAAATATTGTGGTGGGCATATATTACAAACTGATTTGTTGGGAAATTTCTTGCATTTAGCTCTCTATACTTGCAAATAAAAATGCAGCTTAAATAAAATCACATATTTTCATACAACAATAATTGCGAAGTCCCAATGCTACTTTAAAAAATAAAAAAATAAACACACACACACACACCCAAAAAAGAGAGGAAACCAAAAAATTAAAACACTAATAAAATAAAAGAGAAATAGACATTCCCTCACTTCCCCACTCTTTGTTTGTACTGATTTTAATTTAAGTTGATCACAGACATCATCAACTAATTTGCCACCAACAACAATTGTTTCAAAGGGGAACCCAATCTGGATTTCTTTGAAATTATTTTTAGCAATGCCACTAATCAACTAATATCAATTAGTTACATTCAAACTAACTAAATTCATACATTCATTAAAGAATTAAACTTAGCATGTAAACATCATAAACTCAAAATTTTGTGCATATAAATAATCTCAAGAAAAATAATTGTGAACTAAATTATCTCTTAATTAGGACATAGTCAATAGATAGATTTAGAAGCGACCCCAAACATAGAGTGTTGTGCATTTTAGATAGCAAATCTAGACGCCAGAGAAAAAATAAAATAAAATTGTACAACAAAAACACAACTTGACATTTCGAGATATACTTTCAAAACTACAACTATACATAAAAATAGTCCCTTAGAGGACCTAAACGACCTGACACTAAACACGACAACAAAATACACCCCACTTATTCTCTTGAAAACTGAATTTGTTCCACTCTTAAAACAGCATTAGAGATTCCTGGTAGACTGCAAACTATTTAGATCAATAGTGTTTTTCTGTTTTGCTAAGATAGATCAATAGACTTAGAATTTACCATTAAATTAAATTTTATTCTAGATTTCCCGCCTAATCAATTTCATAATGTCTTCCTTTATTTTAACCTTGCTTTGATCATTGGTAACATTTCTTTGCTTCTAAATATGGTAGAAAATAAAATTTAGTAAGAAACTTTGAAAGTGTACTATCCAACATATATTGTAATTATTGTAGAGAGTACTTTAAAAGAGAACAATGTTTAACAATTTTTTTTTTTTAACATGTATATGAATGTTTCATTATATATATTCATATTACAAGACCATTATTGCAAGTGCATTATTCTTCTTCATTTGCTTCTTCTTCAACAAATAATTCCTTTTATTCTCGTACAATCATTTGAAGCAAAGCTCACATGTTAAAAACATATCATGACTATGCCAATGCAATTGAAACAAATAAATTTAGAATCTCAGATTGGTAGATTGGTAAGACTAAAACAAATTATATCAAAAAGATTACAACATGAGTTATCTAATGATCTATATTGTTGGTTTTGTGCCTACTGGCTGGGCAAATGATAGTACCTAATGCTAACCCAAAATAACATCAATTATGCCAAATTTGACATTAACATTAACAATATTAGAAATATTCTATTCTTTTACCATCTTGGACTTCCAGCCAACCAAGGAGAGAGAAAAAAAGGTACCTGAAATTTGAGAAGTAAGGACTAAATCTAGCCAAATGAAGTGTAAATTGCATAAATGATTGACTCACGAATAACCTTAAAAACCCCAAAAGCCTAGCCCTCTCCTTTGCTTTTTTCACAATTTCCCATTAACCAAACAGAGAAAATAGTAGAGTAACATACTACCTAAAAAAGCAACTGAAATTTGGGGAATATATGTGACTTCAATCTACCAAACCATGTAATCCTCAATTAAACAAAACAAAAGAAAATATCATATCATTTTATTAAATAGCCATAAAATCATCAAATGATTATAGAAATATTACTTCGTAAGCCCAAAAAAAAAGAAAAAAGAAAAAAAAGAAGGTAGCTAGATAGTTTAGTTTTGAACTTAACTTTCATCCAATGAAATCAAGACATTTCCCAATTTTAATACACTATTACATTGACAACCTTGCTTTTACACTTGAACTCAACATGATTTCATTTGATTTAAGTGTTGCATAGGATTAAATGCATTTTTTTTTTCTAGTGTTGAGGCTTCTATATAGCTGTGTTGTTTTCATTTTGTTAATACAAAATAGTAATAATACATGAGAAAGACATATGATTAATTGGAAAAAAAAAAATCCAAAAAAGAACTATAATCAAATTATTTCAGCAAAACAAAATTACTAACTCACCTAAAACCAATTCGAAAACCTTTTCATGTTTTGTTGGTTTACTCTGCAACAACAAACATTTCTTTATAAAAGTTTTTGACTCCTTAAATATTGAGAATTTGATTTGAGAGAGAGAGAGAGAGAGAGAGAGAGAGAGAGATTGTAAATAAAACTTCACATAGGCAACATGCAATAGCAAGTCAATGACCATCCATCATTTCAGAAGCAAGCAATACAACATATTGAATCAAAGGCTTCTTCATTCTCTACAATTGAGAGAATACAATTCATGATGCACAAATTATTCAGGATAGAATATTATTTTGTCCAAATGGTTGTGTTATGCAAGCCTAGATTGATAGTTAAACCAATCTTATGCAACCATGGTAGCCACTGTTGTTGTCTAGTATAAATCTTTTTTGTTTGGACAGAACCTAAGACCAAACTCTAAAATTCAAACCCATAGCTTAGTTTCCCCAAAAATTTCAAATACACAATCTCAATGTCCATTGTGATTCCATCTTGGTTAAAATTAAAACCTATAAATCCCAAATGGAATCCAATAAGAATTGGAATTTAAAATTCCTTATGAATTTCGAAATTTTATCCAAAATTTAAAAGGATACGAATCAATGCCTACAGAGAAACTATACACTAAAATCAAGTTTCTAAGTGGTAGCACATGAACCTAAATAAGAAATCACAAAATTAAATCAAAAAAAGAAGAAGAAAAAACATAACAAAAGTAGAATTGAAAATAAAATGTTACTAAGAAAGAGAGGAGAAAGATTGGACACACATGATCTTAAAAGCATCTCAACTGCGTAAATTGGGGCTAGAGCTTGAAGCATTGGTAAAAATGCCTATTTCCTAATGCTTGCATGTATTAATGTTCCCTATGGACATTTCAAATGAATTAGCCCTTGATCAAAACCATATATGTGCTTAAGATAGAGATTAGTGATTAAATTACCCCTTAAATGAATAGGAGCAGTACATAACTACTGTTCGCGTAAACTAATCTGCAAGTGCACAGAATCGTAACAAGTAGTAAAGTGTTTTTAGAAAATGAATGTCGAACCCACAAGGATTAACTATGTTATTGAATATCGAAATTCACTAAATTAATTACTATTTGGAAAATCAAAAATAAATGGAACGTTCTATTCTCTGAATTAAATTAAACTATTTAATAAAAATAAATCTACGAATAAAAAGAATTAACAAGGCGTAAAAAACCTAACAGTGTAAAAATATGATAAGCATGGATCTAGAGCGATTGATTTCACCTAACAAATCCCACACAATTTATCCTTTCTAATTATTAAATTCTAATAATCTCCCGTTGATGATTAAAAACTCCTTAAGTATTCAATATCTTCTCTCGAATAATATCAAAAATATCTTCAACTAACAATTCCATATCTCTATGTGAATTTAATTAATTGGAGACTCATTACGTACTTTGAATTTTTTGAAAAATCACACTAGTCGCGGTAAAGCATCTCTACTTTCACTCAACTAATGGTGTTTAATTCTAGAACTAAAATAACAAATCACCTCTCGGACTCATTGTAATTCAATTGATCAAACTATAATTTGTAAAAAATAGTAAGCATTAAGAATAAGAATTAAACACTCAATCATGGAAATATTAAAAATAAAATAACTCAGAAAATAAATTGTGTGAGCATTAAGAATAAGAATTAAACACTCAATCATGGAAATATTAAAAATAAAATAACTCAGAAAATAAATTGTGTGTTCATTGCTAGACTACATCAATGCTCTAGAAAATAAAATTTAGTTCATAATAAAATTGAAAAGAAAACAAATAAAACTTGTCTTTCATCCGAATTGGTTGATCAACATGAAGCTCTCGCCTTTATCCTCAGATACTCGTCTTTTGAAAGACTCCCAAAAGCAAATTCTTCTATACGGCGCCTCCTTTTCCTCTCAGGTTTCTCTTCTTTCTCTCTTTTTTTCCCTAAAGAGCCTTTAAATAGGTCAAGGAATCCTATTCCCGTTTGAAGAAAATCCCAGATTTTTAGGCTTCACTTAACTGACGATTTTAGCCCATTTAACGTCAAAATTTGGACTTTTGGTAAGCTACAAAGTTGTAGCCCTTTAAGTTAACTTTCCAGCCCAACTTGAATCATCTCGATTGAATATCTGAGCTGAAAGTTATTCCAAAAATACTAACTAATGTGCAAGCTGGAATCCTAATCTGAATTGGACTTGGATTTAATTGGCTTAGCCCCACTTTGCATGTAAAGCCCTTATAGATTAATCTGAATCTTCTCATTCCTTCAAAGAACAAATGAATAGATAAATATAAATAAAAATAAAATAAAATGAAAAGAAATAAAGGAAAACTAACAATTTTAATAAATAAGAGAATAATAAAAATCATGTAAAAATTACACTTATCAACTACCTGCAAAAGAGACCAGAAGATTGATTATCAAGCAATAACATTTGATACTTTCTAAAAATCTAACAAAAATCTACCAAACAAGGAAAATAAATTCTAACCAAAAAACAATAATCAACAAAACAAAAACCAAGAAATTAAAATTAAGAACAGAAACGGGAACTAAATCTAACAAAAATCTACCAAACAGGGAAAAAAAATTCTAACCAAAAAACAATAATCAACAAAACAAAACCCAAGAAATTAAAATTAAGAACAGAAATTCCAATGATTTTCCTTTCCACCTACAAACCCAAAAAAAAGAAAAGCTAAAGAAAAAAGCCTTTAATTTTTTATTACACAGATTGGAATTGAAATCAATCAATGACAAATGAAATCTACAATTGAATCCAAGAGAGAGTTAAAAACAAAAACCTAAATACTCATTCGAGAAGTGTAAAGAAATTAAAGAGACCAAAAATACTCTCTGCTTTCCACCTTGATTGAAAAATTAACAAAAACCAAATGAACAACACAAATACCCCAACCATTAACCAAATCTAATTTAATAATCTTAATCAAAATCAAATGTAACCCAAATGCCTAAATTGAACCTATACTACCAAACACCCAAATATAAATCATAGTTATCGCGTAATTTTAAAAATAAAATAAAGAAAACCTTTACCTGGTGGTGGCTGCCCTGAGATTTATCTCTCTTTCAATCTCTATTATTCTTCTTCTACTGTCTCAGATTTTTCTCTCTCCCCAGTCCCCACTCCATGCCTTCTCTGTTTACCATTTTGCCTAGGTTCTGGGTCTGCAAAAAAATGGAAGAAAATGTACCAGAGCTGGTTTTGGTGCCCAAATTTGAGAACGAAAGGAAAAAAAATTTTTTTTTTTTTTCGTCTATTTGATAGGTTGGAACACGCTAGTCCGATCTGTGTATAGGGAGGTGTAGCAAAGAATTGGAAGTTTGAGTGAGTCCGAAACCCATATATCTTTGAAAACCCTAGAAACGGAAATTGAATGGAAAACAGATAAAGGGAGAAAAATGCCTACCTTCTGAATTGTCAATTGTTGAAAAGCAGAGACGGGATTGCAGAGCACAAAAACGCTAGTCTGATCTGTGTTTGCTAGTCCGATCTGTGTGTATGCTTTGATAAGTAAAAACGAAATGGTTAAAATTAGGTTCCACCAAATCCGATCTGTGTGTGTATGAAGGAGCAGCGAAGAAATGCAAGTTTGAGTGAGTCCGAATTTTGATCGGCAAATATGATTTGGGTTTTAGGGTTTGCGTTTTGTTTTCATTTTTTTTGTTTCGTGGATAAGCGGCTGTTGTTTTTTATAAAGGTTTACGTTTGTGTCTGAAAGTGAGCCTCTCCAACACACCGAGCGAAATTTTAATTTTAAAGAATTAAATCTACTTGTGTCAACATTTTAAGGAGACTTTTGGCTTACGTGTCAGCACCTCGTAAAAGTTTTTGCTATTATATATAGTATTAGATTATTATTATTATTATTATTATTATTATTATTCAAGCCCAATAACAAATGAATTTATCACTTGGATCTGAAGTTAAATTTGGAAAAACAAAAATACAAGTACATATATGCATGGCAAGGAAATGGAAAAATTAAAAGAAGTATAGCAACTAACAAGACCTGTAATAGAAAGAAAGATGATGACTTACCAGTCCAAGACCACGTTCATTAGAATCATTGCAATTAGTGTTACTGTGAGCAATACATGCTTTATCTTTGAATAAGCTTGGAGTGTGGTACATCATTATAGCAACCTTCATCACTAAGTCTAGCCTTATCATATTCATCACGGCTTTGCTTAAGTTTGCAATCTTCTCTTACCATTGTTGAATTGTCAAGATCGTATTCATGAGTAAAACCAACACCCTCATAATGAGGGATGCGGCTACTGTTACAGCTTTGTCCCATCATTTCTTCGATATCTTCAATGTCATGCTTGTATACCATACGAAACCCACATTTCTTAACCTCAAAGCAAGGGTTGTTAAGCTTTGAAATTCTAACCCCCATTTGAATCAATTCATTCTCATCAGTTTGACTCAATACTGCTCTTGCATTCTCATAAAAACAATGAGAGGGAAAATAAAGCATCCAAAGGTGAAGTGAGTCAATATGACCAAAAGTATTTACAAAATAAGCCGACTCTCTTGCACCTTCATGTTTATTGACTTCAATATAACAATCAAAACAACAAAGATTGTTTGGATAAAGATCGTGGAATGACAAAACAGAGCACATAGCCATGCCCATCCACTCTTTTGAATGAGTAACCTTTGCATTCACTATATTCCCCACACTTTGATGGCTAAACCATTTTGAAATTTCACTTCCAGGAATAAGAAGTCTACAGGCAGCCCGAGGTCTTTTATTTTTAGGTGCACTGTAGAGTCCCTGAAACATACAAGCTTTTGATGTTTAGAATTTAGCAAGTTACACCTAATTTAACTTTAAGGCCTAAATTTATACATGTTTTTGATTAAATACAAAATTTTTAATATGGGTAAATTACACCACCTTCCCTTGAAGTTTTACCAAATCACACTTCACCTTTTGAGGTTTGAAACTTTGTATAAATAGTTAAATACACCTTTATTAGGTTTTAACAAATGGAATTGAGAGGACTTGGATTTAATTGTTGCATTTATGCAATCAAATGGGAGAATTTCATTATACAAACATTTGGGAGAGTGTCATTTTAATAACCTCAAAGGAGAATGATATAATTTACCCTTTTAGTTTTGTCAATTAAAGTCCAAATGTATGAACTCATTTCAATATAAGTCATGTCCATCTCATTATTAATTTTTGTTATTTTGGACAACAACAAAGCAGATAAAAGTAGGAAATCATTTTTTAAACTTTGTATTTCACCCATGGTTTGTTGATAAATCAATTTGGCATTCATTGAATTGAGAAAATAGAGAACGAAAGCTTTGCTTGTAGTAAGAAAGTGATTCCCTTAAAATCAAAATTGATTACCTAGAGAAAATAAATAAATAAATAAATTTCAACAATTTCCCCTTTTTCCTCTTCTGCATTGTTGCCTAGTTTAAGGTATAAGAATAACAGATATGGAAATATGCATCAAATTGAAACAGTTTCATATATTTAGGACTTTATTTGATAAAATTAAAACCTAGAACATAATATGAAACAAACAATGTATACTCTCTTAGCCTTTATATAATTTCCCCTTTATAATGTATGTATATATATATATATATATAGAGAGAGAGAGAGAGAGAGAGAGAGAGAGAGAGAGAGAGAGAGAAGAGAATCAACCCATCTATTTTTTTTTTTTTTAAAAGAAAGGGTAAAAGAAGAACCCTAGAAAATTAAGTAAGGCGAATTGCCAGTATTGAATTCAAAAACATAGAAATATAGAAGATTTAAGATTCTAATTCAAATAGGAAAAGCAATGGTGAGGAGTTTCAATCTTTCAAACTACAAAAACAGTATTTGAAAATGAAGGGAGTACGTTGGCCTTTGGTACAAAAAGACAGAGACAATACTAGTGGAGGGTACGGTGGTCTGATGGTGGCAAATCCTGACTTTCTTCTCAGATTTTTCTCTCTCCACCATCTACGTAGACTGAAGTTCTTTCTCTATCGTTCTCTTTGTTGACTCTCTTTTTCTTTCTGCAGCGTATGTCTGTTTTGGGTTTTTAAGATTTTTTTTTTTTAATAAGTGGGTTGGGTTTTTATAAGACTCTCCCAAAACAGTGCACCGTACGGTATTTTTTAATAAAAAAACTGTATGCGTGGCAGAGTTTTGAAAGGCCAAACGTTGTAACGTGCGGTTGTTTTACTTAAAAGCTGTGTACATGGCAGCATTTAAAGGGGCATGTTTTCTTATTTGTCAGCACCTCCTTAATTGTAGGAACCAACTTCCTTTGAGCTTCTGCTATTATATATATAAATATAGATATTGATATGTCATTGTCAGATTATGTCTAAACCATTGTATAGTTTTCAAATATATTGACTAGTGATTTATGGTTCCTTTGTGTGCTAGTTGGTTATTGCTGTGAGATTGCATAGTCAAGCTTGTTAAAGATTTCTAATACAATTTGTTTAAAGGTAAATGTGTAATCATATGCAGAATGTTGACAAGCTTGCTCAACTTATTATAGCATGGCTTCTTGAATATTGTTGTTGTGTGGAGTCCAAGGACTGAAGAGTTCTAGGCCAAGGATTAACAAGCCTAATCCAAGACCCAGAAGGGTAAGCGAGCCCTGAGGACACCCACTCGAGGAGAGCAAGAGAATTAGGACAATCAATATCTTGTGAAGACCCGAGGGGAGAAGAAAAGAAAACAACGGGGGTAGGGATGCTGGGAGGAAGTTTCTTGAAGGACATACCTCCCACCTCCGTATTCAATGCCTTACAACAACCTTATCAACTACATTAATGTGGAAATGATCCCTGAATAGTAACTTCATAGCTAGTAGCCCTTTCTACCACCTTCAGCAAAGTCTTGATGAGACAAATATCTTGTGAAGTGCCCTGAGACATACATGTGAAGGCTTGTGATGCATGGAAAAGGGATATAAAAGGAAAGGAACCCCCCAGAAAAAGGGAAGAACATTTTAAGAACCATTAGAATAGGAAATAGAACTGTGAACCACCTTGTGTAAAACTTGAACTAAATTTACATAAGAACCATTAGAATAGGAAATAGAACTGTGAACAACCTTGTGTAAAACTTGAACTGAATTTACATGCAAGGAGTTGATCCTCAGACTTGCTCGAGGAGGACTTTATCCTCAATTGTTGATTAAATCACCTCAATCTGTTAATCTGGGCTCTTCAGCCTTAAGCTTAGGCTTAGTATAGTATTGCACTTGGACTTGTTTCTCACTCTTTCAACAAATTCTATTGTTTGGGCTTGATTTGAAGGACAAGGTACCACTGATCTAAGTGGGCTTGGGCCTATATTTTTTGAGCACTTAGGAAACATCTGTAATTCACTTCTCCCAAGTTATGGCTAACTCTAGACAGAGTAGAGAGGAACCTGTTGACTTGTAGTGTGTGGACCACTTTGTCAGCCTAGAAAGAAGGAGAGATCGAGAACATGATCGAACTCCAAGTGTTAGGGTGAAAACGCAACACACGGAGCATACTAGTAGGAGCCACTCAAGGACTGGGAGTCATGTTTCCCATGAACAAGAGACACAAAATCTCAGGTTGGAGATTGATTATCTACACAAAAAATTGCGTTGTAGGGCGCACGTAGGGGAAATCGGACACCTCCATCAAGTTCAAGATTTGAAGATAGTATTTATAGACCGAGGTCCAAGACTCCCCCTAGTGATTCTTTCTTTACATCTTCACACTTGGATAGGGTGGAAAGACATAGTAAAAGGCACGAAGATAGCTCACTCCCTCATCGTTTCACCCAGCCCATTTTTATTATTTACAATGGAAGGACTGATCTCGTGGAGCTTGTGATTCATTTTAATCAAAGGATGTCCATTCATTCAAGGAATGAGGCCCTCATGTGTATGGTCTTTCCTTTTAGCCTCAGGCTTGTTGCTATGAGATGGTTCGACGAGCTAGAAGAGGGTTCTATAGGTTCCTATGAAGAGTTGACAAAGGTCTTCAGAGCTAGGTTTGTGACATGCAGCAAGGTCCCCAAGCCTTTAAACTCTTTGTTGTCCATGGTAATGAGAGAGGGGGAGACATTCAAAACCTACTCTGACAGATACTAGGAAACATTTAACGAAATTGATGGGGATTTTGAGGATGTGGCCATTAGGACCTTTAAGGTTGGGCTCCTAACAAAACACGACTTGAAAAAATCCTTGACTATGAAACCCATCTAAATATGCGTCAGCTCATGGATCACATTAATGAGCATAAGTAGGTCGAGGAGGATCAAACCCAAGGAAAGGGAAAAACCAAAGTGTTCTCCCTAAAAGAAGAGATACTCGGCCAGAGAGGTACAATTAGAGTTGATCCAGGAGAGAGTTTGCTAATCAATCCTCAAGGGCTAACGTACAAGTAGTAAATTCTGTGTTTAAGGAGTCGGTATATCAGATCCTCGAGAAGATCAAGAATGAGCCTTATTTCAAATGGCCCAATAAGATGGGAAAAGATCCATCCTAGCATAATCAAAGTCTTTACTGTTAGTATCATCAGGATAGAGGACACACAACTAAGGATTCCAGAACTTTGTGTGACATCTGGATTAGTTGGTGAAAGCCGAGAAGCTAAAGTAGTTCATGCACCAGCATTTAGGGCAAGCAAGTCAAACCGGAGTAGGGTATCGAAGGGAAGTTGCTCCTTGGCCACCTCTCGGAATAATCAATGTGATTTTTGCCATTTCTAGCCATGGTGTGGGTTCACTTTCAAGCGTCATGTCAGTGGCATCGAAGTTAGAGCTCAAGGAGCAAATCTGAGAATCTAAGAAGATTAGGCTTGAAGCATTAACGACTTTGGGCTTTTTTGAGGAAGATACGATTGGGACTCTCCAACCCCATGACGATGCCCTAGTTGTGACCCTGCGGTTTGGGGGATTTGATGTGAAGAGAGTCTTAATAGATTAAGGAAGTGGTGCTGAGATAATGTACCCAGAATTGTATAAGGGATTGAGCCTTAAGCCCGAGGATCTAAACAGGTATGACTCCCTTTTGGTCGGATTTGATGGGAGAACTGTGATTCCCTAAGGAATGATTAAGCTACCCATGTAGGCAAGGAATGAAGTTGTGCAAGTAAATTTATTGTGGTTGAAGCTTATTCCCTTTATATAGCTATTTTGGCAAGGCCTTAGTTACATTTCATAAGACCGATGTCATCTACCTTGCAGCTAAAAGTCAAATACCCCACCGAGGCCAAGTTAGGGAACTTGTTGGAAGTTAGACAATGGTCAGACAATGCCTAGTGGCTGCTATCAGACAACAATCATTAGATAAGACTTCTTCTGCATCAAAAGAGGCCCCGTAGCAATTAACGGACCCCGAGGGAGATCTCAGGATTGAGCAGTAGGGTTTGCTCTGTGAGGAGTTAGACAAAGTGATGATCGGATTAGATGGAGATAGGTATCCAGGTAAGGGCTCAACTACCCCTTATTGAAAAAGAGGAGTTTATAGGCTTTTTGAATGATAACATGGATGTTTTTACTTGAGGTGTTTATGACGCACCAGGAGTCAACCCAGACTTTATATGCTATCATTTGAATGTGAATCCTAGAGCTGTACCGAAAAGGCAAACACCTGGAGCTCTTTAAAGGAGCACGCCTAGGCAGTCAAGGAAGAGGTGATCAAACTCAAGCAAGTAGGGGCAATCAAGGAAGCTTTTTACCCTGAATGGCTAGCTAATACTGTGATGGTTAAAAAACAAGAATGGGAAGTGGCAAGTGTGTGTTGATTTCATGGATCTAAATAAAGCATGTCCAAAGGACCCTTTCCCCATACCTTGGATTGATCAACTAGTGGATGCGACTATTGGGCATCCTTGGATGAGTTTTCTAGATGCCTTCTAGGGGTATCACCAAATACCTTTAGCCCTCCCCAACCAAGAGAAGATAGCTTTTCGAATCCCTACTGGGAATAACCATTACTATGTAATGCCTTTTGGTTTAAAAAATGCTAGATCCATGTATCAATAGATGGTGACCCGAATGTTTGAGTTTCAAATTAGGAAGAGTGTGGAGGCATATATTGACGACATGGTTGTAAAAAGTAAGCAAACTTCGGAGCATTTGAATGACTTGGGAAATGTGTTTTTGGTGCTTAGGGAGCACAAGTTGCATTTTAATGCTTCTAAATGCTCTTTTGGTGTCAATTCAGGCAAGTTTTTGGGTTATATGAGGTTAATCCCAATCAAATAAAAGCCATAAATAACCTGTATCCACCTCGGAATCCCAAAGAAGTGCAGAAGCTAACAAGAATGACGGCTGCCTTGAATAGGTTCATCTCTCCGTTAGCAAAGCGTTGTCGGCCATTCTTTCAACTCCTCCACAAGTGGAAGAATTTTGAGTGGACAAAGGACACTTGCATGGCTTTTTTTTAAGAAAAAATGTATACACATGTTACAGTTCTTAACATAAAAGATATGAGTAAGTCGTATAGAAACTAAGGTATAAAAGCCAATCTTTACAAGGTTCCTCTTTAGTGAGAGGAACACTTCACATTTCCTCAGCCCCTTTAGTTCCTGCATGTCATCAGGAAGAAGTAGGGCCTTCTCAAGGTACTCAGACACTAGCCCGGACCTGCCCTTCTAGGCATCCCTAAGGGTTGCATTAGATGTGATGGGGTCTCTTATGCTGAGCACAAAGGCTGGGTTCCATATAATGGCCTTGGAGCGCTGCTCTCCTTCAATGCTTTTACCTGCCTTGGCAGAAGTGCCCTTCTTTTATTGCACCATTGTAATTCTGGGCTCTTTAGAGGGCGGCTGTTAAATGGATTAGGGTATCTCCCCCTCTTCAAAGCTCTTATTCTCAGTCTATTTTCCCCTCTTTCTCTTCTTCTCGGCGGCATCAGCAGTAGAGAAATGAGGTGGAGCAGGAGTAGGGGGTTGGGGTACAACAGGAACTACAGGAGCATTCCCCCTAGTTTAAGCAGTGAGTAAGGCGAGTAAGTCAGGCATTTTTTCCTCAAGCACCATTGCTTCAGGAATGTTAGTTGCTTCTTGACTAGTGCTGACTTGAGCAGCAACAAGGCGATGATGACTAGGTTCTGGGGTTCTTTAGAGTCAGCTTGATAAAAAAACCTCAAAATATTTTTCTATGTGCTCTTGGGTAGGTTTTGATGCTGGCTCTTCCTACTCTTTATCATAGGGTAGAGGTTGCTTGTGGGAATAGAGGAGCTTGGCTACAAGTGGAGTGGATAACCCAATGTCCTGAGTACCGGATATAGGAGGCTCGGTTAAGAATTCAGGGATAGCAATGTCGATTAGCGTGAGCTTCGGGTCTTTGGCTTTAATCACGTGCTTGGGAGATTGGAAATGCTTGGATATAGGCTTGAATCCAAGGATTACGTATACCACCCGAAGTTGGCCATCTCGATGAAGGAAAATCTTTGATTGCAGAATCTAGCTAAGGTTTGCAAAGTTCACCAGGTTTTTGTTCAGGGCAGTATTAAACTTGTCTGGAGAGGAAACAAGAAAAGGTGTTAATTAAAGCAAAAGTTGAAAACAAAGGAGGCAAAATAAGAAGGGAAGGCAATCTAAGTCATTCTAAGTCCTTGGGTACCCCACTTGGTTCCCCATCTTGGGTAGGGCAGTACAAACCATCATGCCATTCACCTGAGACAATGAGGAAATCTTCATTCATAACCTTATTGGACTTAGGAATATAAGAAATCAACCTAACAAAGGGCATTCTACACCTAAAATAGTAGCCCATTTATTTAACCTTTTGACAATTATAAACCCAGTTTATGTCGTGACAAGTAAGGTTGTTCCCCATTTTTTGATTTAGCATTTCTTCGTTACCGAGGACCCTAAATAGGTTGGTGAGCATTGGGTGGGGCAAAGCCTAAAGTTAATGAGGAAGTCCCTAGTAACTCTACCCATGGGAATTTGCATTCCGCCTTCAATAAAGGCAATCATGGGAATGACAACTGCCTTAGGTGGTTTACTAACTGACCACTCTCCTAACTCGCAGTGCTTAAATTCTACACCGTCAGGGATTCTGTACTTTTCCTTAAAAGTGGCCATGCCCTTGGGGGTATCAACTAGTTTGACGAACCTATCCATGTGTCTCTATTCGGTGAAAATAAGAAGAAAAAGAAAAAGAAAGAGAGTTTCCTTCAGGGCAATGGATGAAAGGCCAAAGGGACTTATGAGTGATGAAAGTTGATCCTCAGACTGCTGCTTCAGAGAAAATATGTAGAGAGCATGTAAATTTGAAAATTACTCCAATTCTCAATTTATATAGAGGTGGGAAATGAGTGGTAAATTTCTCGCCCATTTACCCCAAGAAATTTTGACTGTTGGATCATCATTGCACCGTAGAATGTGGGGGGACAATCAGCCGCCTGATGCAATAACTATAGCAACGTTGATACCAAAGCGTTAGGAGTGTTCATAAGACAAGTAAAACGATGTCCCCACGTGGGAACGCGTTTGGCACGTACTAGCCTTCCCATTGCTACTAAAACATCACTTTTAGAGTAGCTCCTCGTAACAAGGTTTTAGAGGGCTGTTGTGTGGAGTCAGAGGACTGAAGAGTTCTAGGCCAGGGATTAACTAGCCTAATCCAAGACCCAAAAGGGTAAGCGAGCCTCGAGGCCACCCACCCAAGGAAAGCAAGAGAATTAAGACAATCAATATCCTGTGAAGACCTGAAGGGACGAGAAAAGATAACAACGGGGATAGGGATGGTGGGAGGAAGTTTCTTGAAGGACATACCTCCCACCTTCGCATTCAATGCCTCACAACAACCTTATCAGCTGCATTAATGTGGAAATGACCCTTGAACAATAACTTCATAACTAGCAGCCCTTTTTACCGCTTTCAGTAGAGTATCCTATGAAGTGCCCTGAGACATACAAGTGGAGGGCTGGGATACATGGAAAAAGGATATAAAAAGAAAGGAAACCCCCCCCCCCCCCCCACAAAAAAA
>NW_027070143.1:152016-180428 GCF_002906115.3 Quercus suber
GGGGGGGGGGGGGGGGGGGGGGGGGGGGGGGGCGGCAATGGCCCCCCTAAATTTTTTTTTTTTAAATATTATTATATATATGTGTACTAATCTTAGCAATTTTGTTTTATAAAATTATATTTTTTTTCTCTTAAACAATATCATTGATTCTTTTAAGAGTATTGCTATACTCACAAACTTTTTTACAACATTTTTACAAACTATTTTAGTAGCAAATTCTTATTGGTTCGCACATAAATCCACCACTCACATCATTTTTTTACTTACTACTAATAATCACTTATTACATCAATAATTTATAAAAAAGTTTGTAGCGCTAGTATTTTCCTCATTTTAGTGACTATAAAAAAATTTATAGATCTAAAATTTAAAACAAAATATACAAGCCCAAAAAAAATAGCTCAACAACAAAAATTACCAATGATAAAACTTATAAAAAAAATAAGCTCAATTAACCAATTTTATTTAAAATAAACAACCCTGTCATTTAAAAAATTCTAGAAAAAAATAATTTTGTTCTTACCGACGCAAAAGAAAAAAAAAAATAATAATCTTAGCTACTAAGTAGTAGCAAAGTCAAAGGTTGAAACCGCTGCGCACAGTCAACAGTAAAACCACCCCCTTAACTCAAAGCTCTAATTCCGTCCCTGTCTGCATGGGAAGCAATGTCAGAAAAATCAAGAATTTAAGAATTGCAGTTGAGTTAAATGGCCTGTCATTTACACAAGTGATTGAGTCTAAGACATTCTTGCAGTCTTGAGTTTGGTGATGCCATCCGGGTTTGGATTTTGTTGGCCAAATAAATTGAGCACCTCCTTTCTTGCCTCTTCTTGCCAATCTGTGTGGATTGCTAGAAGAAATATAGTCCACCCAAGTAAGGTACTAGTGGTTTCCTGACTAGCAATGTAAAATGTTTTGCACTCGTCCAACAAATCTTCTATTGAAATTTTTTGGCTAGCATTGGGATCATGATGAGCCTCTACAAGTGGTTGAAGAAAATCACCCCCAATACCCTCTCCAGTCATTACCTTCTCTCAGGGACAGACGCAGGATTTCAAGCTAGGGGGGGCCGGAGATAAGCGAAAAAAAAAAAAAAAAATTCAAATGCACATCCATATAGTCACTGGCGGAGCCAGGGAATTTTCTTAGGAGGAGCAAGTTAGTTATGCCTACATTATGTTAATAGGTTAAGCCTACATTGGCTCAAAATGCAAAAAATTCAAGTTAATTTGGCCCAAATTATAGCCAAAATTAAATTACTTTATTTCACAAACTAACTTTTAGTAAACTTGTGCCTACATTTTTTTCACTGTACTAAATTATTTGTGCTTGGATTAATAGGTTTGAACTTACCTTTTTACATTTTAGAGCTTTTCTAAGAAGTTACATCTAATGTTTCAGCATTTAGGATAAAAAAATTGATTAATAGGTATGAAATTTTGAAAATTTATACAATAATTTTTGTTAAAAAAAAGTGTGAACAATGAGGTGCAAATTACTATTTAAGTGCAATTAGATCAAATCAAACAATTAAAAAAATTATTTGTCCTCCTACTATTATCAGATATAAATAGATAATCTAATATTCTAATATAAACCACATTATTATATATTATATTATTATTATTATTATTATAAATAGATTTATACAATATATTTTTTTTAAGGTTTTCATGGGCTTTTGANTGGCCTTCTTAACCATGCTTTGAAAGATTGCACTGAAGGGCATGAACATAGCAAAGAAGAAAGGGTGAACTTCCTTCAATACGGGGCTTGGCTGAGGGGTGATCCAATACAACGGGGTGGATATGAGATGTTCAAATCGGGGGTTAGAACTAATGTCGAGAGTAGCTCTAAAAAAATAGAGGACAGGACGGTAAGGACGCCAGCGATGGCACACATACCGAGGAAGGAAACGGGGGCTGGCAAGGATCACGGGTCTTAAAAGACAACTCTGAAGGACAGTAACCCGATGCAAGGTGGGGATGGCACAGCCCCTCATACACCCTTGTTAGAAGATTTGCGTGAGAAAGGAAATCTCAAAAAGTGGGTGGGAAAGATAGGGGGAACAAAAGCTTCTTTGGGTAGTCAGGACCAAGTACAAATTATTGACCAAGCTGAACCATTAGTTGGTATGCAATGGGAGACAGCTAATCTTTAGAAAGTTGACAAAGTGCATGTGGGTGCTTTAGTGCCAATTATAAAGCTTGAAGCAAAGGTGGGGGGCCCAACTAATGTGGGCTCAGACTTAGGCCCTCTTGCTATATGCTATGTTGAAGACAAGGGGTGGATAGCTAAAATTCTCGGCCTATTGAGTAGACACTGGAAAAGGCTAGCAAGGGAAGTAGAGTCAAAGTCAGAAAGTGAAGGAAAGAGCCCAATTAAAGTAAAGAGAGAGGGTCCAACTCCACTCCAGGAGTTAGACCCTAACATTAAAGATCTTAAATGGAGAAAAGGAAAGAAGGATGACATGCAAAACACAGTTGGGAAGAAGCAGTTGGATGGCAGAGTGGAGGTGGCTGTGGAGCAGCACCACCGAGCCCAATGAACATCATTGCATGAAACTGCCAGGGATTGGGGTCTTCCCTGGCAGTCCAGACATTCACCAATAAGGTGAAAGAAGGATCCTCTCCTAGTCTTGTTATCGGAGACAAAGGCCAGAGTAAGTAGAATTAAGGGCATTCAGAATAAGTTAGATTATACTCAAGGTATTACAGTCCCCAGTGACGGCAGAAGCGGTGGACTGGCCATGCTTTGGAGAGAGGGTACGGATGTACGGTTCAAGAGTTGTTCCAACTCTCATATAGACGTGAAGGTTTATGAAAACTCTTCGCCTTCACCTTGGCGTGCAACTGGTTTTTATGGGCAACCAGATGCATTGAAGCGCAGTATCTCATGGGAATTATTGGAAGTGCTAAAGGTACAAACCCATTTGCCTTGGAATTTTTTTGGCAATTTCAATGAAATCTTACATCCAGACTAAAAGTTTGGGGGTTCGGATAGAGACGCAAGGCAAATGAGGGAATTTAGAGATTGCTTGAATAGGTGTGGTCTCTTCGACTTGGGATTTATGGGTCGAAGATACACATGGTGTAACGGAAGGTTTGGGGAGTAAAGAACAAAGCTCAGACTTGATCGAATGGTGGCAAGTGAAAGTTGGAGTGAGAAGTTCCTTGAAGTTATGGTGCATCACTACAAAATGTCTGTTTCGGATCATTGCCTACGAACATTGCATCTCCACCGTTGTTAGCCACATAAACTGGTAAGGTAGAGGATTTTCTTCGAGGCAATGTGGACTAGGGAAGAAGGTTGTCAGGAGGTGATTAAGGAGGCTTGGGATCCGATGAAGAGAGACCCTGAGTTTAGGCTCATGGATAGATTGAGAAGCTGTAAAGAACGCCTTCAGAGATGGAATTGGAGGGTGTTTGGGAATGTTTATAAAATCCTGAGATAGAAATAGGGTCGGCTTCAGCAATTGGAAGTCATTGATGGTATGCTTGATAAGGTAGAGGAGATCAAAACTCTGAAGAAGGAGATTAACGAGACCCTTACTAGGGAGGAAATCATGTGGAAACAGAGGTCAAGGGTGCTGTGGTTAAAGTCGAGAGACCGTAACACAAAGTTTTTTCATGCCACAGCTAGTCAAAGGCGTAGAAAAAATAGGATTGGGGGCTTGCTGAATTATCAGGGCGATTGGGTTGAAGACCAGGAAGGTATAGATAGCTTTATCTTGGATTATTTTACTGCCATCTTTAAGACTGACAACCCTTCTAGTTTTGATATGAGTTTAAGCACAATTTCTACTTGGGTTTTTGAGGAGATGAATGGGGATCTGTTAGTAGTGTTTAAGGCAGAGGAAGTCCGATTCGCTCTCCAACAGATGCATTCCACAAAAGCCCCAGGACCTGACGGTATGTCTCCCATTTTCTACCAAGAGTACTGGGAAATTGTTGGTCCTAATGTTATAGAGTATGTACTAACTACTTTAAATTTGTTTGTGCTGCCTTGTGGTATTAATGAAACTTATATTTGCATTATATCAAAGTTTAGTTCTCCCCAAAAAATTACTGAGTTCAGGCCTATAAGCCTTTGCATCGTAGTATACAAAATTATCTCTAAAGTGCTTGCAAACAAGCTTAAGGGTGTCCTTATGGAGGTGATTGATGAATCTCAAAATGCGTTTGTGCTTGGTAGATCGATTACAGACAATGTGGTGGTTGCTTTCGAAACGATGCATTGCATAGATCAACGAAGGAAGGGAAAAGAAGCCCTTATGGTTGTGACGCTTGATATGAGCAAGGCATATGATTGGGTCGAGTGGTCTTACCTTGAAGCCATAATGAGGAGAATGGGATTTCATGAGAGATGGATTACTTTAATGATGATGTTCGTGAGTACGGTTTCCTATTCAATTTTGATAAATGGAGAACCTAAAGGCAAGATTGTCCCTTCAAGGGGCCTTCGGCAAGGGGACCCCATTTTGCCGTATCTATTCTTATTGTGTGCAGAAGGTTTGTCGGCAATGTTGAAACAAGAGGAGAGCAAGGGAAACTTAAAAGGGGCTGCGGTGTGCAGGGGAGCTTCGAGAGTTTTGCATCTTTTATTTGCAGATGATAGCATTATCTTCTATAGGGCTTTGGTTGTGGATTGTGATAGGGTGATCAAGGTTTTAGAGGATTATGAAAACAACTAGGGGTAGAAAGTTAATAAGGATAAAACCTCCTTATTTTTCAGCAAGAATACAAAGAAAGATGTTCAGCTTCATGTGAAATAGAAATTCGGGGCTGAAATCATTAAACACCACGAGAAGTACTTGGGGCTTCCCCCAACTGTAGGTAGGGGCAAGAGGAAAGCGTTTAATCGCATTAAAGACCAAGTTGGGAGGAAAATAGCAGGGTGGAAAGGTAAACTCCTATCTAATACGGGTAGGAAAATCCTCATAAAATCCATTGCACAAGCTACACCAACATACACAATGAGCGTGTTCAAACTCCCGAAAACGTTATGCAAGGAGCTGAACTCCATGATGAGAAATTTCTGGTGGGGACAAAAGGAAAAAGAGAGGAAATTGGCATGGATTTCCTAGGAGAAACTTTGCTCACTGAAGAATGAGGGGGGCATGGGTTTTAGGGACCTCAAGGCTTTCAACTTGGCCCTCCTGTCTAAACAAGGTTGGAGAATATAGCAGAATCCATACTTGCTTGTTTCTAGGGTCTACAAAGTGAAATATTTCGCAAAGGGCTCTTTTGGTCAAGCTTAACTTGGTAAAAGACCCTCGTACGTTTGGAGGAGTATTATGGCTGCCAAAGGGATTATTGAGAGGGGTACGAGGTGGTGTATAGGTAATGGAAGTAGTGTCCATATCTGGGAGGATCGATGGCTTCCTATACCAGATTCATTTAGAGTGGTTAGCCTGAGAAGGCCCCAAGGAGAGGCAAAGCTGGTGTCGGATCTGATGGACCCAGAGATGAGAAGGTGGAATGTGGACAAGGTAAGGAGAATTTTCCTTCCCCATGAAGCTGAATTAGTTTTGAGCATCTCAGTTAGCCCTCAATTGCCAGAAGACTCTGTCATCTGGGGGTGAACTAACAATGGTAGATTTACAGTTAGGAGCGCATATGGTGTAGCACAGAAGTGGTTGAAGGAATGTAGCAAGAGACGCAAGCTTGGAAGGTGGTCTGGCAGTTGCAATGTCCAAGTAAAATCAAACATTTCTTGTGGCGCACTTTTAAGAAAATTCTCCCAACAAAGAATCGGCTAATCAGTAGAAGGGTGGGACAGGAGGATTGTTGCACGCTGTGTGGCTGTAGTGAGACGATTGGGCATATTTTGTGGGGCTGTAGATGTGCTAAGTATGTGTGGAGTGAAACAAAAATTAAGCTACCCCTTGTTCCTGACTCATCGCGGGAGTTCGTTGATGTAATGTGGGAGATAATGGAATCCCGATCTACCATTGACTGGGTGGTGTTCGCGGTAACGGCGTGGAGTTTGTGGAATAACAGGAACAATATAGCTCACAATGGACTGTGTAAAGGGCAGGTGGCGCTTATCAGGGCGGTGGTAGATTATGTTGAGGAAATTAAGCAAGTGATGCTTCCACGGTTAAGGCTGCCCCACACCCCCCATGTGTCCATGGTTACCTCCACATACGGGATGGTATAAAGTCAATACTGATGGTGCTGTGTTTAGCCAGGTGGGGAGTTGTGGAATTTGTGTGGTTATAAGAAATGAGAGGGGCCTACTAATGGGGTCTACGGGTAAAAAGGTGGAGATGCCATTGGGAGCGTTAGAAGCTAGAGCAGTGGAAGAGGGTGTCCGCTTCGTATGGGATCTTGGCCTTAAGAAGATTTTCCTCGAAAGTGATTCACAGACCGTAGTCAATGCTTTACGTGTGCTCAGCCTGTCTCCAAGCAGCATCCTAAAAGTGGTTGAAGGTACAATGAGGGAGCTTAGTTGCTTTGATGAGTGGGAAGTCTCCCACACCCACAGGAGTGGAAACACTGTGGCTCATGTTATGGCAAGACATGCCAAGTTGGTTAATGAATGTATTATTTGGGTGGAGGATACTCCACCCTTAATTGCTGCTCAATTCTAGCACAATGTACTTTGTTTGAACTCCAATTCAGTTTAATGAAATATGTTTTATGTTGTGAATCAAAAAAAAAAAAAAAAAACTAAAAGGACTTTACCTGATGCCAGGAAACCTGAGTTTATAATTATTTCTAGATGATATCAAGGCCAATTTCATCAACATCTCAAAAATGTTCTTCCCTTCTAAGTAGCTGCTCCCAAAAGCTGTCCTTGAAATCACTTCGGAAGTCAATAGCCTAAATTCTTCAAATATCTCAATCTCTTTACCTTCATGATGTTTCCATCTTTCTAGCATCACCTCAACGCTACTGATCATTGATGGAATCATATTCTGCAAAAGTGAATTCCTTCTAACAATTTAGACTAATTTCCAAGAATTGTTTTCCTTGATACATAGATAATTTGCTGGGGCAGGAATTTGAACCATTGATATCCCCATTAGAAATATTAAAAAGTACTGATTAAACCACAACTACACAAGACTCTTGACAATTTCCACGATTGTGTATCTATGCTTTTTGAATAGAATTTTATTAATAATTTCATATGCTAATTTTTTATTGGGTTTAGTTCATTTAAAATAGAATAGTGATACTAAAAATATTATAAATTTTACTAATAGTTTTAAAAATAGATATGCCAATTTAAAGCGCATCGCACAAAAAGTAATAAGTAATTTATTTGTTATGCATATATTGTTGATGTGACATGAATTACATTAATAGACTCTCTGGTTTGTAAAATTTTTATGATAAAATTGACAGTATATTCTAAATGGTAAGACTAAGAGTAAGAGATTACTTTGAGGCTCTCTGCATGGAAGGCATAATTAGCAAGTTTCCGCATCTTTGCCCATTTTTTACCTTCAGAAGTCACAAGCCCATCTCCTAAGAGTTTCTTCGAATAGTTTCCGGTCTCAGGCTTTGAATAAGCATTGTCTCTATTGTTCATTATCTCTTTGATTAGCTCTGGTTCAGTAACGACCAGTTGAGCTTTAGGGCCAAACCATTGAAGATAATTATTACCTGTACCAAAGAATATATGGCAACAAAATTAAAAATGGGTAAATTTACTAAAATTGACTAAATCACTTTGAAAGATTTATTTACCATATTTGTCAACCCACGAGTGAACATGAGGCAGAATTGTAGAAAATATGTCATGTGATAAATTCATTGGCCTGCTCATGGCTTCTTTTTTCATGTTGAAAATTTCTTTGGTGCTTCCATGGAAGAATCTGTAGGAAGGACCTTTGATTCCCTGTGAACTCAATTGATTCTTCATGTGAATTGGAGTCCACCATAATTTGTGAAGGCCCCGGATAAGAGTCAGGAGAAAGTACAGGCACAGGGAGCTTGTAAGACTGATTACAAGGATTTCAACAGCACCCATTTTCTCTTTCCGAAGGAAACTTTTGGGAAGTTTAGAATTAGATGGTTATCCTCAGTGTTTCAACTTTTAATTAGTGATGATGAATGTGGATTTGTTGAATTGACTTTTGTGGGCTTCAAGTATACCAAGTCCAATATGAATTAAAGCACTGAATTCTTGCTAGAATGTCTCGATAGAGTGTTGATAAATGTAGAGTTGTTGGATCATACCATGATGATATTATAAACAATTTAATAATTTATTAATATATTAAGGATGAGTATAAGGATAATATATATGATTGTGTTACTTTGGGACTCTCTCTTCACACGTAATATGTCTTTGTCAGGTTATGTCTAAACCACTATAGTTTTCATATATCTTGGCTAGTGTATGGGAGATAGTAAATGGAAAGTCTCCATCTGGCAGTACTTGCGTTTGGCCTCCCCCAGGTAAAATTGAAAACTACCTTTTGTAATATTAAAAAAATTGACATTGTTGTGATTTATGTTGCCTTTGTGCGCCTGTCGGTTATTGCTGTGAGATTGCGTAGTCAAGCCAGTTAAAGATTTCTAAAACAATTTGTTTAAAGGTAAATGTGTAATCATATGCAGAATGCTGACAAGCTTGCTCAACTTATTATAGCATGGTTTCTTGAATATTGTCGCCATTTGAATTGCTCAATTTTTTTTTCAATAGAGGCATCCACAGTTTAAATCTCCTTTCTTCCAACTACTAATAATAATAAAAATAAAAATAAAAATAAAATTCCTAATTTAAATTTACGGTGAAATTCACTATTCTTGTACGGGAGAGAAAAGTCTCACTGAAGTGTTTTTCCGTTTTACTAACCAAGAGTCTTGTAACGTAACTAATACCTAGTGTTGTTTTCAATAGAGAAATTTGGGGTTCAAATTTTGTCCTCTCCGGTCAGAGGAAAAAAAAAAAAAGTCACTCTTCTTTTAACACCTCACTTCCCAGCAAGTCTTTTTTTTTTTTTTTGGTCGCTAATCCCAGCAAACCTTCTTTATTAAACATACTTCACAAAGGAACTACATGCTTTTTTTTGTGTGTGTGTGTGTATGCGCAAATTCGTAATGAAGCAACTTTTACACACCTGTTGCCATATATCAGCCATCATAGTCTATATGAGGTTGTTAAGCTAAGTATTCAACCAATCAGTGCCGCGAATGTCTTCATTCTGTGTAATATTAGATGATCACTATCCATGTAACCAAGATTAAAAAAGGGTCATAGTAAATTAAAATTAAGCACAAGCATATAAGACAACAGTCACGACTTTAATTAAGAAACGCAACCAACAGTCCAGATCGTATTAGATCTTGAGATACCTGAAAAGTCTCCAAATGCCATTACGTTACACTAACTAATGATCAACATAATCTTCATATTGGTCACCCGTCTTCAATGTCACTACAGATTCTACTAATGCAATGCTCATTCGCTTTTTGTGTAGCACATTGATTTTCACTTACTCTCCAAGCTACCAAATCCCGATTGAGCTCAGAAACAACTGAAATAAAAGGGCTACAGTATACATCCCAAGGCAATGATGTCTGGATATTCTGTGCACATTTTACTGCCAGTTCTGGTCTTTACAATGAGTGTAGCATCACTTGAACTCCATGTTGTGGGCGAATGGTAAGACGCTGAAATGGTGAGTGGACATAGGCTGGGGAAAGGGTGAAGGCATAGCGTTGTAGAATCATGGAAAGAGCAATCTTTGCTTCAGTTGTCGCAAAGTTCAACCCCAAACAATTTCGAGGCCCTATTCCAAAGGGAAAGAAAGCAGCTATGTTGTTGTTAGTAGCCTTGGCAATACCTTCTGAGAATCTCTCTGGTTTGAAAAGATGCACGTCTTCTCCCCATATTTTGGGGTCATGGTGAGGTGAAAGAGTTGGGATGTACAATAATAAATTGGCCGGAAGAGTGAGCTTCCCCAGTCTAACTTCCCTTTCAACTTTTCTTGTTATTCCAGTTACGGGTGGATATAATCTTAGAGACTCATTGATGATCATACCCATCTGCATGGGAAACAATGTCAGAAAAATTCAGAATTTAAGAATTGCAACTGAGTTTGAGACATTCTTACAGTCTTGAGTTTTGTGATTCCATCCGGGTTTGGATTTTGTTGGCCAAATAAATTGAACACCTCCTTTCTTGCTTTTTCTTGCCAATCTGTGTGGATTGCTAGAAGAAATATAGTCCACACAAGCAAAGCACTAGTGGATTCTTGACCAGCAATGTAAAATGTTTTGCACTCGTCCACCAAATCTTCTATTGAAATCTTTAGGCTAGCATTGGCATCATGATGAGCCTCTACAAGTAATTGGAGAAAATCACCTCCAAAACTGCTACCCTCTCCACTCATTACCTTCTCTTCTCTCTTCTTTATTATCTCTAATATAGCGTTGTGTATTCCTTTTACAAGCTCCTCCGATTCAATATCATCTTTAGTTTTATAAATTTTACTGTAAAAATGGACAAATGATATTAGGACAACATCGACCAATGGTACATTAACAACAATAAGCATTAGTTTCAAAATTTTGAGGTTAGTTATGATCCTCAACATACTAGTTAGAGTGGGTCACATTTTGGAATGCTATTAGAACATGAGGATGCTAAGAATATTTAATGGAGAGTAGTTCTATGTTCCCCAATTGTTGGTTTAACTAAAATTACTTTACCTGATGCCAGGAAACCTGACTTTAAAAGCATTTCTGGATGATATCAAGGCCAATTTCATCAACATCTGAAAAATGTTCTTCCCTTCTAAGTAACTACTCCCAAAAGCTGTCCTCGAAATCACTTCTGATGTCAATAGCCTAAATTCTTCAGATACCCCAATCTCTTTACCTTCATGATGTTTCCATCTTTCTAGCATCACCTCAACGCTACAGATCATTGATGGAATCATATTCTGCAAAAGTGAATTCCTTCTAACAATTTAGAATAATTTCCAAGAATTTTATTCCTTGATACACAGATAATTTGCTTGGTAAGAATTTGAACCATTAATTGATATCTCGGTTAGAAATATTAAAAAGTACTGATTGAACTACAACGACACAAGGCTCTTGACAATTTCCAAGATTGTATACCTATGCTTTTTGGATAGAATTTTGTCAATAATATAATATGCTAATTTGTTATTGGGTTTAGTTCATTTAAAATAGACTAGTGATACTAAAGATATTACAAATTTTACTATTAATTTTACAAATAGACGTGTCAATTTTAAATCACACAAAAAGTAATGAGAAATTTATTTGTTACATGTATATTGTTGATGTGGCATGAATTATGTTAATATACTCTCTAGTTTGTAAAATTTTTATAATAAAATTGATAGAAGATTTAGTTTTTTATTTTATAAAATAAAGATCAGTTAAACATATTTTTCTAGGTTAATAATTGCAATACTAATGGTGCTAATTCCAAATGGTAAGACTAAGAGTAAGAGATTACTTTGAGGCTTTCTGCATTAAAGGCAGAATTAGCAAGCTTCCGCATCTTTACCCATTTTCCACCTTCAGAAGTCGCAACCCCATCTCCTAAGAGCTTCTTCGTATAGGGTGCGGTCTCTGGCTTTGGATAATTGTTGTCTCTATTGTTCATTATCTCTTTGATTAGCTCTGGTTCAGTAACAACCAGTTGAGCTTTAGGGCCAAACCATTGAAGATAATTATTACCTGTACCAAACAATAAAAGGCAACAAAATTGAAAATGGGTAAATTTACTAAAATTGACTAAATCACTTTGAAAGATTTGTTTACCATATTTGTCAACCCACGAGTGAACATGAGGCAGAATTGTGGGAAATATGTCATGTGATAAATTCATTGGCCTGCTCATGGCTTCTTTTATCATGTTGAAAATTTCTTTGGTGCTTCCATGGAAGAATCTGTAGGATGGACCTTTGATTCCCTGTGAACTCAATTGATTCTTTATGTGAATTGGAGTCCACCATAGTTTGTGAAGGCCTCGAATAAGAGTCAAGAGAAAGTACAGGCATAGGGAGCTTGTAAGACTGATTACAAGGATTTCAACAGCACCCATTTTCTCTTTCTGAAGGAAACTTTTGGGAAGTTTATAATTAGATAGTTATCCTCGATGTTTCCACTTTTAATTAGTGATGAATGTGGACTTGTTGAAATCAGCTAGCGTTGTGGGCTTTAAGTACACCAAGTCCAATAGAATGGTGTGATTCCACCATTCTAGCAATAATTCAGTACTTTCTAAATTATTGCTTCTGAATAATTCAGAAAGTACTGAATTATTGCTAGTAGGTGACAAATGGGCAAAGATGGTTAGGTTGGAGGGGTGTGCATAAAAATGCCACACGTTGAACATGAATTCTCAGCCATTAAAACAGGAAGATAACGTTGAACATTGGTTTGATGTGTCCATCGTATTCATAGGGCAAAATTTGCCAAATAGTATGATTCTGAAAAAAATTTCGTTGGATGGCATGCGTTCAAAGTTTATTAGTTAGTTGGATTGTTTTTTGGAAATTGAGTATAAAAAAATCGACTTCCAGCCAAAATCGCCAAAATCAAGTTTCATATACTTGACTTCCTACTGCAAAATAGCTCTGAAATGGTAAACTCGATTTTGGCTGGGATTTTGGCTGGAAGTCGATTTTGCTGTACTCAATTTCCAAAAAACAATCCAACTAACTAATTACCTTTGAACGCATGCTATCCACCTAAATTTTTTTTTCAGAATCATACTGTTTGGCAAATTTTGCCTATTCATAGAGGTATAGTACTTCCATGACTTTATGCATGTTGGGGTCTTCTTCTGTAAGGGTTGTGTCAGAAGGAGACATGTATGTCTATGTGGTTGAAAAGTGTCCACCCATTTCAACACGCTCCATCATCACCCACTCTCCATATTCCAATGAATATTTCACCACACGATATGTGGGTTTCTCTTTTTTTTTTTTTTCTTTCTTGGTATAAATGTACTTTTAGTCCTTATATTTTGGGTCATTTCTATTTTGATCTTTACATTTTCATTTTATCACTTTTAGTCTCTAAACCAATTAACGCTTGACATTAAAGTCTTTACCGTCACCCAACTAACAAAAAAAGCTAAAGTGGCTAACAGCACATTAAAATAATAATTAAAAAAAATATTTTTTGACATTAAAAAATGCCACATCAGCATCAAAATTAATTTTAATTAAATAAAAAAAGTTTACGTGAAGTGAGATCTAAGAACATAATAACATAGTAACTTGTTCTTCAATGTTCTTCTTAAATCAAGAAATAAACCCAGCAACGACATCAAACCTAGTATCAAAAAGCAAACCCAGTGTTTTTAATTCATGTAATTTTTTGTTTTTAATTTTTTTATTTAATTAAAATTAATTTAGATGCTAATGTGGCATTTTTTAATGCCAAAAAAGATTTTTTAATTATTATTTTAATGTGCTGTCAGCCACGTCAGCTTTTTCTGTTAGTTGGGTGACGGTAAAGACTTAAATGTCACGCGTTAATTGGTTTAGGGACTAAAAGTGGTAAAATGAAAATATAGGGACCAAAATAGAAATGACCCCAAAATGTAGGGACTAAAAGTGCATTTACGCCTTCTTTCTTTTGTCAGGGTCACGTGGGAAAGGTAGTGAAAAAGGTAGTGAAAGGGTTTGAAACAGAGGCAAAAGGAACTCGAGTTCCAAGTGGACTTTTTTTAGATACTGGGATTTTTGTAAACTCGAGTTCTATGTTAAATTTGTGACTCGAGTTTCAAAAGAGTGGTACATTGCTAAATATTTCTTAAACAGTGGTAAAACACTAATAATTTCAAAAAATAATAGTATTTGGCTATTGTTGCCATTTTAGAGTCATCACATGTCTATCTTTCTTTTTCTTTTTTCTTCTTTTCCTTTTCTTTTTTTCATTCCTTTGCTTCTACTTTTTGGCTTTAATTCATTCCATAACTTGCTGTTTATTGTAAATATTGTATTTTTTAAATTCTAGACATAAAAGTATTTTATGTCTAAAAATATTTAAAAATACGCCTACATATAAAATTTAATTAATTATTTAATTGTCGTATTCACACCGTGTTGTACTCTTATTTTTCAAAAATTGTCGTACCCCCGTATCCGTACCCGTGTCGTATCTATACCCGTGTCGGTGTCGGTGCAATTTAGAATACACCAAGTCCAATAATTCAGAAAGTAATAATTCAGAAAGTACTGAATTATTGCAAGAAGCAATAATTCAGAATGTACTGAATAATTCAGAATGTACTGAATTATTGCTCGGTACTGAATTATTGCTAGAATGGTGGGATCACACCATGATGATATTATAAACAATTTAGTAATTAATTAACATATGAAGGATGAGGATAATATATATGACTTTGTTACTAATTGGGGACTTTCTCCTTACAAGTAACTAATAAGTTTCCTGTGCGATGCACGGATAATGTTGTAATGTTTTATGTAAATTTGTTTTTGGAAAATATTATACATATAATATAGCATATTTATTATAAAACTTTGTTAGTAATGAGTTCATCATAAAATGTAACAATTATAAATTGCACACATATATCTATTATAATTATTTTGTTCAAGTAATGAGCAATAATTAAAACAACTTGGAGTAATATTGTATCATAAAAGTTGATAAAAGCATATTAATTCATTCTATATTATTGATTTTTATATGTGATGTAATAAAAAGCTTCATTACAAAATCTTTTTTTTGTTTGTTTCTTCAATGCTTTGTTATTGCGGTATGGTGACACTTGTTATCATCATCAGTTTCTCCATCTTCAACGTTTGAAGTTTAGTCCGTCTATATTTGTTCAAATTTTGAGCTTTTATCATTTTTTTCCTTTTGTTGCATCATTTGTGTTAACCACTAATGAATTGGCACCGAGAGATTCTTGATTGGATCTTACAAAGTTTGGACTTTGTCGCTAAGATTTTTCATAGGTATTTATATTTATATTAAATTTCAATGATGTGACAGTTTTTTGTAAATGTTTTTATTTTTTATTTTTGTTAATTTTGGAATAGTGCAGCAAAAAGAATTAATATAGCATATTGAATTTTGTATTTTTTTTTTTCTTCCATACCATTTTATCATTTGAAGGTGCATAAAAAAATCTTAGCAACTATGTAATTTTCAAAACCATCTTTTAGATTGAATTCATTCAAATGAAATAGAGAAATCAATTTTTTTCCTAATTTTTTTTTTAAATCACATGGGATTCCTTCTCCAATATCAATATTTTTACAATAATTTAAATAAGTTGTGCCTCAGTTTATTTTTCAGCAAGATCTCTTGTAGACTTATTTAGGATTTTTCAGCATCTCGATCAAATATCACAAAATTTGTTTTGTTAGTTGCATCAAAAACTTCAATTTGAATCCTGTATCTGAAGTAGTTTGCAATTGTATATATATAGTAGTTATAGTGAGATAAGTATATTATAAATATTTGGAGAGTATGTAGTTAATGTGAGTGCCTCAAACTTTAGGATAGAAAGATTTATTTTTGTTTCACATTTTGCACACTAAAATGATCCTTCTTGTGGTTTGACATTCCTTTCATAAAGTACGCACAAAATGTAATACCAACGCATTGTTGTATTAGTGTTACATATTATTGCAATACCCTAGCAGTTCACATCTGACAATGAACTTTAAAATTAATATGTATTATTTTTTAACGTAAATAATATGATGTATTATTATTTTTTTACGTAAATGAAGAGTATAATTTGAAATGATTAACAAACTTGTTTCGTAGGATCTCATTCAATGCATTTTATCTTTACTATTGCTTTCATATTATTTAAAGATAAATCCTCCTATGAAAATTGTTTTGCATGTATTTTTGGTATTTCTTGTATAGGATCATATTTTTTACCATTCTTATCATTGAATTTTTTTTAAAGAAAATATTAAGTTAATGGCATTTTGTGAGATAGTATATGTTATTTATTAGATTTTTTTGTTATTATAAATTTTAGAAATATGCACTTGTCAATTATTTCAGCAACTTTAGGGATTTTAAGATTTATATATATTTTTGTGACACTGGTTGATGACAGAGAATTTGTCTGCATAAATTGCATAGAACATTATTAATAGACAAAAACATATTGAATTGAAATTGGGGGAAAATGAAGACATGATTTCATGAGAATGAGATTTTGTAGAAGTATCACCTATACGTGGGGGAGGAAGAAGAGAGTTTGTAAGAGGGTAAGAGTTTTTGCTTTGATTTACACGTGAGAAGGGTCAAACTTGGGTCATAATATGTAAGGTAAGAACTAGGCTTGAGATTTTCATAAGGTTTGATCTGCTTTTAAAATGTAGGTCATTTTATAGTGAATAACTTTTGGTCTAATTGTCAATAACAACTCATATTTTATATAATAGTAAAAAGAAGTTACTACGATCTATTGGGTAACAGTAAAAAAATACTTAATAAAAAGAGGTAAAAAATGTAAATTTATATAATAGTAAAAATAAGTTATGATGATATATTGAGTAACACTAAAAAAAAACTAAATGAAAAAAGGTAAAAAATGCTAAATGCAATATTAGAGTGCCACGTGGTAAGACCTCATGCACTCTCATATGAGACTTCTGCTTTTATATATATATTGATGATATGTCATTGCCAAATTATGTCTAAACCATTGTATAGTTTTCAGATATGTTGACTAGTGTATGGGAGAGAGTCAATGGAAAGAACTCCTTCCATCCTCTCCATCTAGCAATACTTGTGTTTGGCCTCCACCAGGTAAAACTAAATATATATATATATATATATAATATAGAATTAATTAATTCATATTCTAAGTAAGTCTTTGGTTATATTTTAGTATTTTTATTTTTTAATTTTAAGATCTAAAAGCTTACTTAAATCATTTTAAAATTTTTTATATATTTTGTTAGGTTATAAATATTTAGAATCATTGTTATATTGTGTTGGCAAACTAAGAACAAAACATGTCTAGACTAGGTGTTTAGGCAATGCTTAAATAAGGGTGTTTCAAGTTTTCAAGTCCAGCTATTGCAGAAAAGAAAAGTGAAGTTCTACCTTTCTTGACTGTTCGAGAATTAGGCTCGATTGATCGAAAATCGTAGGCATAGTTTCTGCAGAATTTTTAAATAGGCCCAAAGCCCGCGAAAACGTTTAGGGTTTCACTTAAACTTCTCTACATATAAAAGAAAAACCCTAGCCACGTTTTAAAGGTGCTGAAGAAGACTTGTGTGTTACTCTTTGTGAGATTTGAGAGGTTTTGTACCTTCTAATTACACAAGAATCTACCAGAGCCAAAACTACAATCAGGAGTTGGTAGAACTAGTTGCTGCATCAAGATCAACAAGTGAAGGTGATCTGAAACCTTTGAGTGGGATCTCAAAGTCACAAGCAAGGTAGCTTGTGTTGCTGAAAATCCAAGAAGAGAAGGAGTCCATAGATTCAGAGCTTGTATATGGTTGTGTTAGTAAGTTACTACTAGAAGTATCATTAGATTTAGGATTAAATCTTTTGTAAAAACTTCAATTCTCTTATAGTGGATTTGGTTTACCTTAAGGATAGTTAGGTCAAATCCTCCCTAGGTTTTTACCTTGAAACGGTTTGTTTCATTGGTTTTCCTAAGTTATTATATCATGGTATTATTTACTTTTCCGCATCTTTGCATGATATGATATATTTGTATTTAACCTAGATCTGAAAATTAATCTAAGTAATTACTTGGTTAATAAATTAGGTTAAACAATCTGCTTTAAGGGGTCTAAACAAACATACAATTGGTATCAGAGTGAGTTAGCTCTTGTTTTTAGGTTTTTATACCTAGAGTTGATCCTTGATCTCTGCTATCATGGATAATTTTAAGTGTCCATCTACTCATATTTGTGATGATTTGAATAAAAAGGACACTATTGTTTCTATTAATCTTGTTGATACCTGTGAAACTCTCCATAAAGAATTAACTAAATCTATGAAAATTGCTAAGAAATTAAAGGAAGAGTTAAAATTGGCTAATCATGAAAAAGAGGAATTGATTGTGAGATTAGATGAATCTAATAAGAAGAAGAAAGAATTTTTGAGAAATCAATTTTTCTCTTAAGATGAAAAGTTTGGAACAAAAGTTAGCTGAGTTTGAAGCTTAACTTGAAAATTTGTCTAATTACAAACTTGCTATTGATAACAGATTTGTTTCTATTTCTGTTCCTGTTAAGTCTAATAACAAAGTTTATGTTCCTCCTTTCAAGAGGAATCTTAAAGAAATGGCTTGTTTTGCTAGGTTAGACTAAGGTAAAAGTTTTGATGTAGACGCTGAAATTTATAAACCTATGTCTAAACGTTCTATTAGAGTGCATAAGAAATTTGTTTTTGTACCTACTTGTCATCTTTGTGGTGTTGTTGGTTATATTAGACGAAATTGTTTTTTGTTGAGGAAAAAACCAATATTTGAGACTAGATTTGCTGTTAGAAATACCGATGTTCCTAAATTTGTTTTTGTTTGTCACTTTTGTGGTGTCTCCGGTCACATTCATCCTAAATGTCATAAATTGAAATTTAAGCATTTTGTGTTTCAGTCCAGGATATGTGATGATATTTCTCATATCATAAGTCCAAATAAATTGTTTCATATGCTTTTGAAAAATTTAAGCTTGTTGGCCTGTAAAAGGAAATTGCAGGATTTTAGTCTCTCTTAGAAGAATGGTGTAATCCCTCAAATACTCTACTTCTCATGGTTTTTCACCTACAAAGCCAAAGATGCGTGTTGTATGGGTGAGGAAAGACTTGCTAAGATGAGTGTTGTTTACTTGTCCTTGATATAATCCTTTCAATTGTTTGTGGACATGTTTTCTTTCAATTTTTGGTTGTTTTATTTTCTTAGGTTGTTTTGTTAAAAAGAAAATCCAAAAGCATTGAAATTTTTCAAAAAGACAAAAAGATTTTATTTATTTGTATTATGCATCTTCAAGATGTGTAATTGAGGTTACATTTCATGATTGTTTACCTTGTTTAACTTTGACGAGCTTTGTTTTTCTGCACTTTGCTAGTTTGTGCTATGTAGTGCTTACATTGTGTGAGTTGTTTATGGTTTTTAAACACATGCTTTTTATTTTGAAGTCACATTCTTTTGATTGTAAGGACTTAAAAATCCTAGGAGGAATGCATAAATAACTATCTCACCACTGTTACTCGCCAATCATGAGCACTTGTGCAAATCATAAAAGCCGTGCTCAATAAGGTGTAGCACTTGCATAGCAAAATACTTAAGGTGCTATTGTACATAAGTGAAAAGAAGTGAAATAATATATATATATATATATATATGCTTCAAAAGAAAGGAATAAATAAATAAATAAAATTACATGGTTGCAATCCTAGGACCACTCTCCTAACTCGCAGTGCTTAAATTCTACACCATCAGGGATTTTGTACTTTTCCCTAATAGTGGCCATGCCCTCGAGAGTATCAACTAGTTTAGCAAACCTATCCATATGTCTTTATAAGGTAAAACTAAGAAGAAAGAAAGAAAGAAAGAGAGTTTCCTTTAGGGCAATGGATCAAAGGACAAAGGCACTTACGAGCGATGAAAGTTGATCCTTGGACTACTGCTTCGGAGAAAATATGTAGAGAGCATGTAAATGTGAAAATTACTCCAATTATCCCTTTATATAGAGGTGGAAAATGAGCGGTAAATTTCCCGCTCATTTACCCCAAGAAATTTGGACTGTTGGATCATTATTGCATCGTAGAACGTGGGGGGACAAGTAGCTGCCTAATGCAATAGCTATAGCGACGTGGATATTGAAGCGTTAGGAGTGTTCATAAGACAAGTGAAATGACATCCCCACGTGGGAACACGTTTGGCACGTACCAACCTTCCCATTGCTACTAAAACCTCACTCTTTGAATAGCTCCTAATAGCAAGGTTTTAGAGGGCTATTGTGTGGAGTTCGAGGACTAAAGAGTTCGAGGCCAGGGATTAACTAGCCTAATCCAAAACCTATAAGGGTAAGCAAGCCTTGAGGCCACCCACCCGAGGAGAGCAAGAAAATTGAGACAGTCAATATCCTGTGAAGACCCTAGAGGACGAGAAAAGATAACAACGGGGGCAGGGATGGTGGGAGGAAGTTCCTTGAAGGACATACCTCCCAACTCCACAATCAATGCCTTACAACAACCTTATCAGCTACATTAATGTGGAAATGACCCCTGAACAGTAACTTCATAACTAGCAGCCCTTTCTACCACCTTCAACAGAGTTTTGATGGGACAAGTATCATGTGAAGTGCCCTGAGACATACAGGTGAAGGGCTAGGATGCATGGAAAAGGGATATAAAAAGAAGGGAACCCCCTCAGGAAAAAAAAGGATGAACATTTTAAGAAACATTAGATTAGGAAAGTCTCCAAATGCCATTACGTTACACTAACTAATGATCAACATAATCTTCATATTGGTCACCCCTGTCTTCAATGTCTCTACTAATTTTATTAATTCAATGTTCATTCACTTTTGGTGTAGCACATTGATTTTCACTTACTCTCCAAACTACCAAATCCCAATTAAGCCTAGAAACAACTGAAATAAAAAGGCTATAGTATACATCCCAAGGCATTGATGTCTGGATATTCTGTGCACATTTTACTGCCAGTTCTGGTCTTTACAATGAGTGTAGCATCACTTGAACTCCATGTTGTGGGCGAATGGTAAGAAGCTGAAATGGTGAGTGGACATAGGCTGGGGAAAGGGTGAAGGCATAGCGTTGTAGAATCATGGAAAGAGCAATCTTTGCTTCAGTTGTCGCAAAGTTCAACCCCAAACAATTTCGTGGCCCTATTCCAAAGGGAAAAAAAAGCAGCTATGTTGTTGTTAGTAGCCTTGGCAATTCCTTCTGAGAATCTCTCTGGTTTGAAAAGATGCACGTCTTCTCCCCATATTTTGGGGTCATGGTGAGGTGCAAGGGTTGGGATGTACAATAATAAATTAGCTGGAAGAGTGAGCTTCCCAAGTCTAACTTCCCTTTCAACTTTTCTTGATATTGCAGTTACGGGTGGATATAACCTTAGAGACTCATTGATGATCATACCCATCTGCATGGGAAACAATGTCAGAAAAATTAAGAATTTAAGAATTACAATTGAGTTAAATGGTCTGTCATTTACGCTAGTAATTGATTTGAGTTTGAGACATTCTTACAGTCTTGAGTTTTGTGATTCCATCCGGGTTTGGATTTTGTTGGCCAAATAAATTGAGCACCTCCTTTCTTGCTTTTTCTTGCCAATCTGTGTGGATTGCTAGAAGAAACATAGTCCACGCAAGCAAAGTACTAGTGGTTTCTTGACCAGCAATGTAAAATGTTTTACTGCCAGTTCTGGTCTTTACAATGAGTGTAGCATCACTTGAACTCCATGTTGTGGGCGAATGGTAAGAAGCTGAAATGGTGAGTGGACATAGGCTGGGGAAAGGGTGAAGGCATAGCGTTGTAGAATCATGGAAAGAGCAATCTTTGCTTCAGTTGTCGCAAAGTTCAACCCCAAACAATTTCGAGGCCCTATTCCAAAGGGAAAAAAAAGCAGCTATGTTGTTGTTAGTAGCCTTGGCAATTCCTTCTGAGAATCTCTCTGGTTTGAAAAGATGCACGTCTTCTCCCCATATTTTGGGGTCATGGTGAGGTGCAAGGGTTGGGATGTACAATAATAAATTAGCTGGAAGAGTGAGCTTCCCAAGTCTAACTTCCCTTTCAACTTTTCTTGATATTGCAGTTATGGGTGGATATAACCTTAGAGACTCATTGATGATCATACCCATCTGCATGGGAAACAATGTCAGAAAAATTAAGAATTTAAGAATTACAATTGAGTTAAATGGTCTGTCATTTACGCTAGTAATTGATTTGAGTTTGAGACATTCTTACAGTCTTGAGTTTTGTGATTCCATCCGGGTTTGGATTTTGTTGGCCAAATAAATTGAGCACCTCCTTTCTTGCTTTTTCTTGCCAATCTGTGTGGATTGCTAGAAGAAACATAGTCCACGCAAGCAAAGTACTAGTGGTTTCTTGACCAGCAATGTAAAATGTTTTGTACTCGTCCACCAAATCTTCTATTGAAATCCTAAAGCTAGCATTGCAATCATGATGAGCCTCTACAAGTAATTGGAGAAAATCACCCCCAAAACTGCTACCCTCTCCACTCATTACCTTCTCTTCTCTTTTCTTTATTATCTCTAATATAGCGTTGTGTATTCCTTTTACAAGCTCCTCCGATTCAATATCATCATTAGTTTTATAAATTTTACTGTAAAAATGGACAAATAATATTAGGACAACATCGACCAACGGTACATTAACAACAATAAGCATTAGTTTCAAAATTTTGAGGTTAGTTATGATCCTCAACATACTAGTTAGAGTGGGTCACATTTTGGAATGCTATTAGGACATGAGGACGCTAAGAATATTTAATGGAGAGTAGTTCTATGTTCCCCAATTGTTGGTTTAACTAAAATGACTCTACCTGATGCCAGGAAACCTGAGTTTATAAGCATTTCTGGATGATATCAAGGCCAATTTCATCAACATCTGAAAAATGTTCTTCCCTTCTAAGTAACTGCTCCCAAAAGCTGTCCTTGAAATCACTTCTGATGTCAATAGCCTAAATTCTTCAGATACCTCAATCTCTTTACCTTCATGATGTTTCCATCCTTCTAGCATCACCTCAATGCTACTGATCATTGATGGAATCATATTCTGCAAAAGTGAATTCCTTCTAACAATTTAGAATAATTTCAAAATTTTGTTTCCCTTGATACACAGATAATTTTTTGGGTAGAAATTTGAACCATTAATTGATATCTTGGTTAGAAATATTAAAAGTACTGATTGAACTATAACTACACAAGGCTCTTGACAATTTCCAAGATTGTATATCTATGCTTTTTGGATAGAATTTTGTCAATAATATAATATGCCAATTTGTTATTGGGTTTAGTTAAAATAGACTAGTGATACTAAAAATATTACAAATTTTACTATTAGCTTTACAAATAGATGTGTCAATTTTAAATCACACAAAAAGTAAAAAGAAATTTATTTGTTACATTTATATTGTTGATGTGACATGAATTATGTTAATGGACTCCCTAGTTTGTAAATTTTTTTAAATAAAATTGATAGAAGATTTAGTTTTTTATTTTATAAAATAAAAATCAATTAAACATATTTTTCTAGGTTAATAATTCTAAATGGCAAGACTAAGAGTAAGAGATTACTTTGAGGCTCTCTGCATTAAAGGCAGAATTAGCAAGTTTCCGCATCTTTGCCCATTTTGCACCTTCGGAAGTCCCAAGCCCATCTCCTAAGAGCTTCTTCGTATAGGGTGCAGTCTCTGGCTTTGGATAATTGTTGTCTCTATTGTTCATTATCTCTTTGATTAGCTCTGGTTCAGTAACGACCAGTTGAGCTTTAGGGCCAAACCATTGAAGATAATTATTACCTGTACCAAAGAATATAAGGCAACAAAATTAAAAATGGCTAAATTTACTAAAATTAACTAAATCACTTTGAAAGATTTATTTACCATATTTGTCAACCCACGAGTGAACATGAGGCAGAATTGTGGAAAATATGTCATGTGATAAATTCATTGGCCTGCTCATGGCTTCTTTTTTCATGTTGATAATTTCTTTGGTGCTTCCATGGAAGAATCTGTAGGAAGGACCTTTGATTCCCTGTGAACTCAATTGATTCTTCATGTGAATTGGAGTCCACCATAGTTTGTGAAGGCCCCGAATAAGAGTCAAGAGAAAGTACAGGCACAGGGAGCTTGTAAGACTGATTACAAGGATTTCAACAGCACCCATTTTCTCTTTCTGAAGGAAACTTTTGGGAAGTTTAGAATTAGATGGTTATCCTCAATGTTTCAACTTTTAATTTGTGATGAATGTGGACTAGTTGAATTGAGCGTTGTGGGCTTCAAGTACACCAAGTCCAATAGAATGGTGTGGTCCCACCATTCTAGCATGGTAGGATCACACCATGATTCAGAAAGTACTGAACTATTGCTAGAATGGTGGGATCACACCATGATGATATTATAAACAATTTACTAATTAATTAACACATTAAGGATGAGGATAATATATATGACTTCGTTACTAACTGAGACTTTCTCTTTACAATTAATTAGTAAGTTGCTCGTACGATGCACAGATAATTTTATGATATTTTATGTAAAATAGTTTTGAATAATGTTGTATATAAATTATAAAGAAAAAGTAAACTAAATTAGAGTAAAAAAACATATACATTTTGAGATATTAAAAATTGGTTTAGTAGCTACACTGCATATTTGTAGCCTTCTTAAGGTAAGATTATTATTATTTTTTAAATTATGAAACCAAAAATAAATGCAAAAGAGTAATGGGACCATAAAAGTATACCCAACTCTCTGACTATCTTCTACTCATCAATAGTGCGACATTAAGATATGATGTGGGCAAGTGTGTATGCATGTGTCTTATAAATGATCTTAAATTAAACCATGGTAGAATATGACTTTACATTACGCACCAAATATTCTCTCTACTTATATACCCCAAACAAAAACTAACCAACCAAATTACCTAACCTAAATCATATTTAAGCCCCTAATTTAAAATGAAAAAAAGATTACCCTTAGGGGTTTCGGTGTCTTGATGGTGGTGGGAGGTCAGTATAACGAAGGTGGTGATCCCTCAGGTTCCTCTTTCTCTCTCTTTCAAATGTTTTGTTAGTCTCAGATCTTTTATTTTGATAATATATAGTGAAATAATGCCTTTTATTTAACAATTCACAACATTTTTGTGTCTCTCTATCTCTCTTTAGAGTCTTATCTCGTTAGTTATATTACTATTAGCCCTTACTTATTTTATTGTATTTTTTTAATACTAAAACAATGGTTATGCTAAAAGACATGAAGAATAGTGAAATGTGTGGTGCAAGCTTAGGCAATTAAGGATATATTAATGAGATAACAGTAAAATAAGATAATGTGAACTTTTGGGTAAAAAAAAAAAAAAAACTTATTGAAAAAGGTAAAAAAAGACTAAATACAAAATTAGAATGCCACTTGGTAGGACCGCATGCACTCTTGCATGAAGTCTCTGAGAGAGAGACATTTTGTAACAACTTTTATTCTATAATATTCCTCCAAATTTTTTTTTTAACTCATTTCTTGAACTGAATAATTATAATAGTTATGTGTGTGCAATTTTTAACTATTGTTTCACTGCATATTTATAACCTTCTCAAGGTAAGATTAAATTTTCACCCTAAAAAAAAAGGTAAGATTAATTTTTTTTTTTAAAATCATGAAACAAAAAATAAATGCAAAAGAATAACAGGAACATGAAAATCAAAATAATTTGTGTTGTGTTTACATATTTAATACTTTGAAATAAAAGTATGTCCAACTCTCTCACTGTCTTCCACTCACTGATAGTGCGACATTAAAACATGGTGTGGGCAAGTGTGTATGCACGTGTTTTATAGATGATTTAAAACCATGGTAGAATATGGCTTTACATTGCGTACCAAATATTTTCTCAACTTATATACCCAAAACAAAAATTATCCAACCAAATTACCCAAACCTAAATCATATTTAATCTCCTAATTTAAAAAGGAAAAAAAAAATACTCGTAGGGGTTTCGACATCTTGATGGTGGTGAGAGGCCAATATGATGGAGGCAACGTCCCTTCAGATTTCTCTTTCTCTCTCTTTCAAATGTTTTGTCAGTCTCAGGTCTTTTATAGTGAAACAATGCGTTTTGATTTTGTAGTGAAACAATGTGTTTTATTTAACAATCCACAACATTTTTATGTCTCTCTATCTCTCTCCAAGGCCTTATCTAGTTAGTTATTACTATTTGTAAAGTTGCGATTTACAACTATGTTTTATATTGGCTTTATTCCATGACAAAATGTGTTGTAATTACTTTATTTCATTTCCTTGTATTTTATGGGATTTAATTGTATTGAGTTTAGTATCAAGTTAGTGAAGACTCAAGCTTTATTGAAGATCAGTGGATCTCGCGGGTGTGTCGCTGGAAGCTAAGCCGCGAAAGAGTCATGTGAGAAGCACATGACTGGAAGCTGAAGAGTCATGCCAGGCTGTCGTTTTCGCGAGTGTCTCGCGGGTAAGGCCTTCCCGCGAGACAGTCGCGAAACATTCTGCCTGGAGGATTTTAATGAGTGACTTTCTTACCCTTCACCCATACTATATATACCCTCATTACCCACAAATGTATGAGAGGCTATTCAGATAGAAAAACCCTAGATAGGTTTTCTACAACACACACACCCATCTTTTGAGAGAGAGCTACTCCTCCTTAGTGAGAAATCATTGTAGCCTCTTCTCCATCCCTCTCCCATTATCATACCTTGAGAGGAGATTTGTACCCAAACACAACCCACACCTATTCAGAGTGTAGAGAGTGCTTTGGAGTTGCTGGGAAGCATTGGAAGAAGCCAAGGATGGCAGATGCAACATGGAGCTTGTTGCGGGATCCAAGAACTAAGACAAGACACGGTTCCGAGAAGCCTTGTTGGAGTAGGAGCTTGGAGGGCTTAGGTACATCGGGTAGATTAGGCTTGGAGGGTCTCTTGCTTACTCATGTATCCCAACTGATTGTCTAGTGGATCGATTTCCGCTTGGAGGGCGGCGGAGAGGTTTTTCGCCGAGTTCTTCGGTTTCCTCTTCGAAAACACGTCTTGGTGTTTTCTGTGTTTGCATCTCTCTTCCCTACTCTTTTATATTCCATTATACTGCTGTGTTGTTTAGTTTATGGATTAGAGTAGCTATATTGTTCATCCGCTCGCTTTTACACTATTCCGCACTTTATATTAAAGTTGTGTAAAATCTATCGAGTCGTAATTTTAATCGGGGGTCTAAACAGCTCTTGTGTTTTTCAACACGTTTTCGAGCTTTCAATTGGTATCAGAGCGGGTACACTTGCTGTGGTTTTAATACCTAAGTGTGATCCTTGACCCCTTGTGTGTTTTGCCATGGATAATGCTTTACATGTTTGTATGGATGTTGTTGATTGTAACATGCCATGTGTTTGTGAAAATGCCTCTATGAGTGTTTATCCTCATGATTGTGATGCCATGTTATATGAATCCATGGGTGTTGTTGACAAACTCTTGAAGAAAGAAGCTAAGAAGTTTCAAAAGAATTTGAGCAAGTTCATTTGTGAAAAGGATGATTTGATTGCTAAGCTCAATGAATCCAATAAATTGGTTGAAAAATATAAAAAGCTTGCTGAAAATTCTCTTGAAAAGCTGAAAGAGTTTGAGTGTTTGAATATGGACTTGGATGCTAAACTTGTTTTGTCTAACAAACTTGTTGATGATCTTAAATTGAAAATGAATCTCTTAAGATGCATGCCAAGTGTTTGATTGCTGAACCTATTGTCAAAAATGATGAAAATATATGTTGCAATCATGTTGTGGTACCCGATTTTTGCCTAATGTGTGTTTTGCCTCAAAGGACATATCGGTGTACATTCCTCCACATAAAAGAAATCAAAAAGTGGAGAGAAAGGCTCTTAAGCCTAAGCCTTTGTTTAGGTCCAATCCTAGGGAATTGAGTGGATCTAAGTTTGTTCCAACTTGCCACCATTGCGGTGTGATTGGTCATATAAGGCCTAATGTCTAAGTTGATGAGAGAACAAACCCAAGTTGCTAGATCCATTCCCAAAAAGCATAATGGACCTAAATACATTGTTTGTCACCATTGTGGTGCCCTTGGTCATCTTAGACCTCATTGCTCTCAGTTTCAAGCTTTTAAAAGAATCAAAAGAAAGAGAAACTCGAGCTTCTTGCAAGTTGTGCTAAAAATGATAAACCGGATTTGAGTGAAAATAGCATGTTGTTAAAGAAATTGTTTAATCTCTTAACTCCTTGACTATGTGCATCTCCGGTTCTCATTCTCCCAACCCTCGTCTCACTTCTCTTGAGACACTCATTCCAAGCAATCATTCCGTTTGGATGAGGAAGGGTTCTTATGGTTGAGCTTTTACTCTTTTGGTCCTTGATCTAATTCTTTCGATCTTTGTAGGACCTTTCATGCATTAAATGTCATATCTTCATGCATTTGTGCATTTTGCATTTATTTGTATGCATTGCTTTTGTTTTGATCTTACTTTTATGTCTTTGTTTTGTGTGTATAAAAATCAAAACCACATAAAAAGTGAAAAATTCAAAAAGTTTGATCGTATATGTTTGAGCACATTTCACATGTGAGTTTGGCCTAGTACTTTCGTACTAATGGCGTTGTGCATTTACGAGCTTAGCTTGTTTTGTATGCACCTAGTTCTTTGTGGGAGAAATCTTGAATACTTAGTGTGACTGTTGTAAATAGATCTTCAAGCTTGTCATGAA
>NW_027070143.1:190102-211177 GCF_002906115.3 Quercus suber
ATATATGTCTTTATTTTGTGTTGTGTGAATCTTACAAGAATGTTATACCTGTTGTTTTACTCTTTTCTGTCACACATGCGTTTATGCGTTTGTTGAGTATTTCAGGAATATACAGGTTGATTCAACTAAGCTGCTGTCTACACTTGCAACCGATGGATAGTAGTTAGGGTTGAATTTGAAGTTTATGAGCATTATCTTTGTAAAGGGCTTTTTACTTGTAAAACTTTGAGCTTTTAATTAGGGTTTTGTCACGGATTGCCAAAGGGGGAGTTTGTTAGGTTCTAAAGGTTTAGGAATTTATGTATTTAGAACTCTAATTTGTAATGTTGTCAAACCATGATCAAAAAAATATGTTTAGTCTTGTTATAGTGTGCTCAAAGTTATTCAATTATTGTAAAGTTGGAATCGGGAGACTGCAGATGCATTGGGGCATTTCGGTCTAGCTCGATCGATCGAAAAATAGATTCGATTGATCGAAAATCGACCAGAATGCGTTTTCTACAGAATTTTCAACTCAGCCCTAACTCATTAAACGTTTAGGGTTTTATGTTTTTGCCCTAGGTATATAAGGTAAAACCCTAGCCACGTTTTGAGAGTTGCTCTAGTTGTATTGTTGCTCATGCATTGCTGTTTTGTGTAAATCTCTTGTGAGATCTAGAGGAGCTTTCCTTTACACAAAGCTTAGGGTTTTCAAGTTGGAGATAGTATCAATATCTTGATGATCAACTTGGTTGCTACCATTGAAGCTTAAAGAATATCAAGCGTGGATGCTTGTAGCTAATTGAAGAATCTAAGAAAGAAGGAGTCCGTGGATTCGGAGCTTGCACATGGTCGTGTCAGTAAGTTCTACTGGTGGGTAGCATTAGGAAGTCAAGCGGGGAGCTTGTAGTCCTTCTGTATGAACTTCGATTCTTTCGCATAGTGGATTCAGGTTTACCTTGAGGATAGCTAGGTTAAATCCTCCCCAGGTTTTTACCTTGTGGTTTTCTGGGTGATCATATCATTGTGTCTTTTATTATTCCGCTGCTTTATTATTTTGATATGATTATTTGATTGCTTTAACCTAGAATTGCATAATTTGACTAAGTAACAACTTAGCTAATTAATCTAGGCTAACCAATCTGGTTGTGTTTTAAGGGGTCTAAAACCGTTCACTCATTTATAATGTTTCTTACTATTATCATATTTTACTGGTTGGTGATTTTCATAATAGAGGCATTAAATGAGTTAAATTCTTAGAACCTTTCATTAGATTTTAAAAGTCGTGGTGTGTGAAGAATATAAGCATTTAAGAATTTTTTTTTTTTTTGTTTACAAATAATGTTAAATGAAATGTCAAAAAAATGATTTTGAAAATTTTCATCGTTATTTATTATATATTTTCTACTATTACTGAAGAACGTCTTCCTTTTAGTTTTGATAATAAATATGATTTTCTAGATCAGAGTTTGATTAGTTTCAAGTTTAAATTTTGTATGATTGTAATTAATTGTTGATTATATGATTTAATTAAGTGAATTCAATGATTTATTTATTTGTATTGTAAAGTTTTTAATAACATTTGTAAGTTCATCTTTAAGTAATTTTTTACTCCTTTAGCCATCAACCTCTTTGTTTTCCAATTAACGGTTACTAATTAATTTATTTAATTGATATTTGATTTCTTGTGCTAATCTCTTTCTCTCACTCTTTGTTAACATCCTATTGTTTCCCAAATTTGATGATAATTCTAATGTACTAAATATGCATATTGTAACGTTTATTTTTATTTTTATTTTATTCCATTTTGCTGCCATGAAGTTAGTATATCCATAACTATTAGTTTATTTTATGATATGTTTGGTTTGATATTATTATTATTATTATTATTATTTTAGTATTTCTAAAACAGCATGTGTTTTGTATTCTCTTTTTCTATTGATGCATTGTAACGTCTTATGGGAATACTTTATAAGAAAAAAATTTATTCTATTTTTTTAATTAGTGTTTCTAAATAAATATTTGTTTTGTATTTCATTTTTCCATTGATGCATTGTAACATTCCATGGGAAGACTTTATAAGAACAATTTTTATTTATTGAATTTAAAAAAATATTATATGTTTAATTTTAAAAAAAAATGAGACAAAATATAAATAATTATGACATGGAGGATGTTGCTAAATTTAAATGTTGAATAAAATAAGATGAGAAGAAAAATAGTAAAATGAAATGTGTAGCAATAAACACCATATTATTTTAGTTTAAAATAATATTATATTTTTATATACTATCTTTATAATGCAATAATATAACATTTAAAAACCTATAAGAATAAAAAAGAAAAAACATAAAACACAAAACTAAATCATATCAAGCTGGATTACCAGTCAATTCCAATTTTAGCAAACTGACTGACCTCAAGTAGTTTAAAACTGATTTTTGCGATACATTTGGTGGAGCTTTCAATATTGCATCAGTATGTTTTGATGGTCAACCTATTACACTAAAATAAAAAATATATATGCCAAAAACTGAAGAAAAAAAATATATATATATATATATAGAGAGAGAGAGAGAGAGAGAGAGAGAGACGCTTTTGTGTGTGGAAAAATAGAAATTATGCAGGGAATAAGAGAGGGAATGACAATTTTATAGTATGAGGATAAGAATAAGAAGAGTAAAAAATAAAGGAAGATAAAAAGATAGAATAATAGTAATATTGAGAGTAGTGGATATAAAAAGTTAAAATGGAATGAGAAAGGTTGAAGAAAGTTAAGGTAGAAAGTAGTGGGGATATGAAAAGTTAAAATGGAATTGAAAATTTAATAATAAATAAAAATAGTTAATAATAAGATAAATTAAATATGATATTTTTATTGTAATATAATAGAGTTTTTTATTCACTTTAAATGTTAAAAAGTTGTATAAAAAATTGGAAAAAAATTGATAATGACATGGCTGCTAGCGTGGCTTAACGTGAGCGTAGCAACATTTTAATGCTACACTTCAGTTTTTAGTAATATATAGATTGAATTTTAAAAAAATATTATATGTTTAATTTTTTTTAAAAAATGAGCCAAAATATAAATAATTATGACATAGAGAATGTAGCTAAATTTAAATGTTGAATAAAATAAGATGAGAAGAAAAATAGTAAAAATGAAATGTATAGAAATAAACACCATATTATTTTAGTTATGCTGTGTAATAAAATAATATTATATTTTTATATACTATCTTTATAATGCAATAATATAATATTTAAAAACCAATAAGAATAAAAAAGAAAAAACATTAAAAAAAACAAAACTAAATCATATTAAACTGGATTACAAGTCAATTCCAATTTTAGCAAACTAATTGACTTCTAGTAGTCTAAAACTGATTTCTATGATGCATTTGGTGGAGCTTTCAATATTGCATCAGTATGTTTTGATGGTCAACTTGTTACACTAAAATAAAAAATATATATACCAAAATCTGAAGGAAAAAAAAAAAATATATATATATATATATATAGAGAGAGAGAGAGAGAGAGAGAGAGAGAGAGAGAGAGAGGCTTTTGTGTGTGGAAAAATAGAAATTATGCATGGAATAAAAGAGGGAATGACAATTTTATAGTATGAGGATAAGAATAAGAAGAGTTAAAAATAAATGAAGGTAAAAAGATAGAATAATAGTAATACTGAGAGTAGTGGGGATATAAAAAGTTAAAATGGAATGAGAAAGGTTGAAGAAAGTTAAGGTAGAGAGTAGTGGTGATATGAAAAGTTAAAATGGAATGAGAAAGGATGAAGAAAGTTAAGGTAGAGAGAAAGTTAAGGTAGAGAGTAGTGGTGATATGAAAAGTTAAAATGGAATGAGAAAGGTTGAAGAAAGTTAAGGTAGAGAGTAGTGGGGATATGAAAAGTTAAAATGAAATTGAAAATTTAATAGTAAATAAGAATAATTAATAATAAGATAAACTAAATATGATATTTTGATTGTAATATAATAGAGTTTTTGATTCACCTTAAATGTTAAAAAATTGTATAAAAAATTGGAAAAAAATTGATGATGACATGGCTGTTGACGTGGCTTAACGTGAGCGTAGCAACATTAAATACTATGTTTCAGCTTTTAGTAATATATAGACTAGCGTTTAACCCGTGCAATGCGCGAGATCATTTTATGAATTAGAAAACAATCAATTTAATATAAGAATACATTAGAATTCAAAATTCGGTAAGGGCATGTTGTACAGCCCCTCATTTGTCCTACTTGTAGGAATGCTATCTATAAAATACAATATCACTCCATTTAAAATCAATTCCAATTATCTTTTATAGAATTTAAAAAGTACATATCATATGTTACAATGGTATCCATCTAGAAACAAATTATCAAGCACATAGTAAACATCATATGTCGTTGAAAACACACAAAGGCACCAACCTAAAGCAAATTAACCACAAACTAAAGCCCTTTTATGTTGGGGTGATTTTTTTTTTTTTAATAAGTTTTGGGTTTATAGAGATAAAACATAGCCTTAACTCACATTCTGTTTTTTCTCTCTTCAATTTCCAATGACAATTGCTGTGTTAATTTCCCATGTTAATATGTGACGCTTATCAAAACAACTTCAAATTGTTAATTGAATTCTGGATCCAAATGCAATGGACAGAGATAGAATCAATCAATAAATAAACAAAACCACTAATAAGATTTTAGATGAAAAATATGAAACTATTGTCACAAAATCTAGTTACATATTACAATGTCCTTAATATAAAATAAAATACATTTAGAACAAACATACAGAAAATAAAATAATAGATGCAAGAAACCATTGTTTGCAAGGGACTAAACTAAATATTGTGGTGGGCATATATTACAAACTGATTTGTTGGGAAATTTCTTGCATTCAGCTCTCTATACTTGCAAATAAAAATGCAGCTTAAATAAAATCACATATTTTCATACAACAATAATTGCGAAGTCCCAATGCTACTTTTTTCTTTTTTCTTTAAAAAAAAAAAAAAAACACAAACACACACGCACACACACACAGAATAGAGAGGAAACCAAAAAAATTAAAACACTAATAAAATAAAAGAGAAATAGACATTCCCACACTTCCCCACTCTTTGTCTGTACTGATTCTAATTTAAGTTGATCACAGACATCATCAACTAATTTGCCACCAACAACAATTGTTTCAAAGGGGAACCCAATCTGGATTTCTTTGAAATTATTTTTAGCAATGCCACTAATCAACTAATATTAGTTAGTTACATTTAAACTAACTAAATTCATACATTCACTAAATAATTAAACTTAGCATGTAAACATCATAAACTCAAAAATGTGTGTTTATAAATAATCTCAAGGAAAATAATTGTGAACTAAATTATCTCTTAATTAGGACATAGTCAATAGATAGATTTAGAAGCAACCCAAGCATAGAGTGTTGTGCATTTTAGACAGCAAATCTAGACGCCGGAGAAAAAATAAAATAAAATTGTACAACAAAAACACAACTTGACATTTCGAGATATACTTTCAAAACTACAGCTATACATAAAAATAGTCCCTTAGAGGACCTAAACGACACGACACTAAACACAACAACAAAATACACCCCACTTATTCTCTTGAAAAATGAATTTGTTCCACTCTTAAAACAACATTAGAGATTCTCGGTAGACTGCAAACTATTTAGATCAATAGTGTTTTTCTGTTTTGCTAAGATAGTTCAATAGAATTATAATTTACCAATAAATTAAATTTTATTCTAGATTTCCCACCTAATCAATTTCATAATGTCTTCCTTTATTTTAACCTTGCTTTGATCATTGGTAACATTTCTTTGCTTCTAAATATGGTAGAAAAAAAAATTCAATAGGAAACTTTGAAAGTGTACTATCCAACATATATTGCAATTATTGTAGGGAGTACTTTAAAACAGAACAATGTTTAACAAATTTGTTTTTTAACATGTATATGAATGTTTCGTTATATATATTCAAATTACAAAACCATTATTGCAAGTGCATTATTCTTCTTCATTTGCTTCTTCTTCAACGAATAATTCCTTTTATTCTCATACAATCATTTGAAGCAAAGCTCACATGTTAAAAACATATCATGACTATGCCAATGCAATTGAAACAAATCAATTTAGAATGTCAGATTGGTAGATTGGTAAGACTAAAAGAAATTATATCGAAAAGATTACAACATGAGTTATCTAATGATCTATATTGTTGGTTTTGTGCCTACTAGCTGGGCAAATGATAGTACCTAATGCTAACCCAAAATAACATTGATTACGCCAAATTCGACATTAAGATTAACAATATTAGAAATATTCTATTCTTTTACCATCTTGGACTTCCAGCCAACCAAGCAGAAAGAAAAAAAGGTACCTGAAATTTGAGAAGTAAGGACTAAATCTAGCCAAATGAAGTGTAAATTGCATAAATGATTGACTCACGAATAACCTTAAAACCCCCAAAAGCCCAGTCCTCTCATTTGCTTTTTTCACAATTTCCCATTAACCAAATAGAGAAAATAGTAGAGTAACATACTATCTAAAAAAGCACCTGAAATTTGGGGAATATATGTGACTTCAATCTACCAAACCATGTAATCCTCAATTAAACAAAACAAAAGAAAATATCATATCATTTTATTAAATAGCCATAAAATCATCAAATGATTATAGAAATATTACTTCGTTAGCCCAAAAAAAAAAGGTAGCCAGATAGTTTAGTTTTGAACTTAACTTTCATCCAATGAAATCAAGACATTTCCCAATTTTAATACACTATTACATTGACAACCCTGCTTTTACACTTGAACTCAACTTGATTTCATTTGATTTAAGTGTTGCATAGGATTAAATGCATTTTTTTTCTAGTGTTGAGGCTTCTATATAACTTTGTTGTTTTCATTTTGTTAATACAAAATAGTAATAATACATGAGAAAGACATATGATTAATTGAAAAAAAAAAAAAAAAAACCCAAAAAAGAACTATAATCAAATTATTTCAGCAAAACAAAATTATTAACTCACCTAAAACCAATTCGAAAACCTTTTCATGTTTTGTTGGTTTACTTTGCAACAACAAACATTTCTTTATAAAAATTTTTGACTACTTAAATATTGGGAATTTGATTTTAGAGAGAGAGAGATTGTAAATAAAACTCCACATAGGCAACATGCATAGCAAGTCAATGACCATCCATCATTTCAAATGCAAGCAATACAACATATTAAATCAAAGGCTTCTTCATCCTCTACAATTGAGAGAATACAATTCATGATGCACAAATTATTCAGGATAGAATATTATTTTGTCCAAATGGTTGTGTTATGCAAGCCTAGATTGATTGTTAAACCAATCTTATGCAACCGTGGTAGCCACTGTTGTTGTCTAGTATAAATCTTTTTTGTTTGGACAGAACCTGAGACCAAACTCTAAAATTCAAACCCATAGCTTAGTTTCCCCTAAAATTTCAAATACACAATCTCAATGTCCATTGTGATTCCATCTTGGTTAAAATTAAAACCTATAAATCCCAAATGGAATCCAATAAGAATTGGAATTTAAAATTCATTATGAATTTTGAAATTATATCCAGAATTTAAAAGGATACAATCAATGCCTACAGAGAAACTATACACTAAAATCAAGTTTCTAAGTGGTAGCCACATGAACCCAGATAAGAATTCACAAAATTAAATCAAAAAAAGAAGTAGAAAAAACATAACAAAAGTAGAACTGAAAATAAAATGTTACTTAGAAAGAGAGGAGAAAGATTGGACACACATGATCTTAAGAGCATCTCAAATGCGTAAACTGGGGCTAGAGCTCGAAGCATTGGTAAAAGTGCTTGTTTCTTGACGCTTGCATGCATTAATGTTCCCTACGAACATATCAAATGAATTAGCCCTTGATAAAAACCATATATGTGTTTAAGATAGAGATCAGTGATTAAATTACCCCTTAAATGAATAGGAGCAGTACATAACTACTTGCAAAAGAGACCAGAAGATTGATTATAAAGCAATAACATTTGATACTTTCTAAAAATCTAACAAAAATCTACCAAACAAGGAAAATAAATTCTAACCAAAAAACAATAAACAACAAAACAAAACCCAAGAAATTAAAATTAAGAACAGAAATAGGAACTAAATATAACAAAAATCTACCAAACGGGGAAACAAATTCAAACCAAAAAACAATAATCAACAAAACAAAACCCAAGAAATTAAAATTAAGAACATAAATTCCAATGATTTTCCTTTCCACCTACAAACCCAGAAAAAAGAAAAGCTAAAGAAAAACCCTTTAATTTTTTATTACACAGATTGGAATTGAAATCAATCATTGACAAATGAAATCTACAATTGAATCCAAGAGAGAGTTAAAAACAAAAACCTAAAAACTCATTCGAGAAGTGTAAAGAAATTAAAGAGACCAAAAATACTCTCTGCTTTCTACCATGAGTGAAAAACTAACAAAAACCAAACGAACAACTCAAAAACCCCAACCATTAACCAAATCTAATTTAATAACCTTAATCAAAATCAAATGTAACCCAAATGCCTAAATTGAACCTATACTACCAAACACCCAAACATAAATCTTAGTTATCGCGTAATTTTAAATAATCCAAGGTGAATTTTTGACTTTTAACCACAGTAAATCAAGGGCAAAATCCCTAATGTTGCCACCAAAAAAGATATAGAGGGATAATTTGGAACCAAAGCATCCAAAGAAAGAGAATCAACCCATCTAATTTTTTTTTTTAGAAAGGGTAAAAGAAGAACCCTAGAAAATTAAGTAAGGGGAAATGTCGGTTTTGAATTCAAAAACATAGAAATATAGAAGATTTAAGATTCTAATTCAAATAGGAAAAGCAATGGTGAGGAGTTTCAATCTTTCATACTACAAAAAAAGTATTTGAAAATGAAGGGAGTACGCTGGCCTTCGGTACAAAAAGACGAAGACAATACTGGTGGAGGGTATGGTGGTCTTATGGTGGCAAATCCTGACTTTCTTCTCAAATTTTTCTCTCTCCACCATCTACGTAGACTGAAGTTCTTTCTCTATCGTTCTCTTTGTCGACTCTCTTTTTCTTTCTGTAGCGTATGTCGATTTTGGGTTTTTATGTTTTTTTTTTTTTTTTTTAATAAGCGGATTGGGTTTTTATAAGACTCTCCCAAAACGGAGCACCGTACGGTATTTTTTAATAAAAAACCTGTATGCGTGGCAGAGTTTTGAAAGGCCAAACGTTGTAACTTGCAGCTGTTTTACTTAAAAGCTGTGTACGTGGCAGCATTTGAAGGGGCATTTTTTCCTATTTGTCAGCACCTCCTTGAATGTGGGAACCAACTTTCTCTCAGCTTCTGTTGTTATATATATATAAATATAGATACTGATATGTCATTGTCAGATTATGTCTAAACCATTGTATAGTTTTCAGATATATTGACTAGTGTATGAGAGAGAGTTAATGGAAAGAACTCCTTCCATCCTCTCCATCTTGCAGTACTTGCATTTGGCCTCTACCAAGTAAAACTAAAAACTCTTTTTTGTAATATTAAAAAAATTGACATTGTTGTGATTTATGGTTTCTTTGTGGGCCAGTCGATTATTGCTGTGAGATTGCATAGTCAAGCCTGTTAAAGATTTCTAATACAATTTGTTTAAAGGTAAATGTGTAATCATATGCAGAATGTTGACAAGCTTGCTCAACTTATTATAGCATGGCTTTTTGAATATTGTTGTTGTGTGGCGTCCAAGGACCGAAGAGTTCTAGGCCGGGGATTAACAAGCCTAATCCAAGACCCATAAGGGTAAGCGAGCCCCGAGGACACCCACTCAAGGAGAGTAAGAGAATTAGGACAATCAATATCTTGTGAAGACTCGAGGGATGTTCACCAAGCTCCTTCACAAGTGTATCAAGTCATCTGAGAATTCCACATGAGCGATGGTCATGAATGCGGAGAAATTTCCTTCTCCATCACAGGCTCTCGTCAGAATCAGAATTTGATGAGTCCGAATCACTTAAAGTGGTGGCATACACTTTTCCCTTCGACTTCAAGTAGCTTGGACATTCCTTTTTAAAATGCCCATGCCCATTACATTCAAAACATGTAATTCCCTGTGAGGATTGGGAATCTTTACCATCTTTTCTTCGGAAGACTTTCTTCTCTTTTTCGGCACTCTGGAATTTTCTTTTGTCACCAAATTTTCCACTATTCTTGAGCTTTAAGAATTTTCGGAAGTTTTTTACAAGATACGCCACATCATTATCTACTGTATCCTCTTCTGAAGATTCATGAGACCCTATCCTCTCATCTATTGTCTTAAGAGCAAAGGATTTGCTCTTCTTTGCTGAAGGAAGAGACAACTCATATGTCTGTAGAGAACCGACTAGCTCCTGAACCTTGATTTCATCAAGATCTTTGCTCTCTTCAATGGCAGTAACTTTAGCACGAAAACTTTCTGGTAGTGACCGAAGGATCTTCCTTACAACTTTAGATTCTTCCGTCTTTTCCCCAAATTAAATTTTCCAATGACCACCTCGTTTAGTTTACTATAGAAGGAGTCAAAAGACTCATCCTCATCCATCTTTAGCTGCTCAAACGAGTGGTCAGCATTTGAAGTTTAGTGTCTTTCACCTTCTTGGTTCCTTCATATGTCGTCTCCAGAATCTCCCATGCTTCTTTAGCAACAGTAATATGAGAGATCCTATGAAATTCTTCTGGAGAGATACCACAGAAAATGGCATTCAATGCTTTACTGTTTGCATTAGCTGCCGCAAGAGTTGCCTTGTCCCAAGTGGATTTAGCATCCACTGGCTTTGTCCAACCTATGTCAACTGCATCCCACACAGTTTCATCCATAGAACACAAAAACGCCCTCATTCGGACTTTCCAAAAAGCATAGTTATTACCATCAAAATATGGCGGAGCAGTGAGAGATTGAGACCTATCCATCTCACCAAGGGGTCAAGGATCACACTCAGGTATTAAAACCACAACAAGTGCACCCGCTCTGATACAATTGAAAGTTCAATATGGGTATGAAACACCCTTGAACGTTTAGACCCCAAAAACAAAAATACCAATCAAGCTTTATATCAAAAATTAATGTGCGGAATATGATAACGAGCTTATAACTGAATTGATAGAACAATCTAAGCCAAATATAAACACATCCACAGCAGTAAGTATAAGGCAAAGGTAAAGGAAAGAAGATGCAAACACACGGACAACACACGATGTGTTATCGAAGAGGAAACCGAAACCCTCGGCGTAAAACCTCTCCGCCGCCCTCCAAGCGGTCAATAATCCACTAGAAAATATAGTTGGGATACATGAACAGCAATAGACCCTCCAAGCCTAATCTACCCAAGTACCTAAGCCCTCCAAACTTCTTGCTCCAACGAGGTTACGCCGAACCTATTTCTTCTCTAGCTTCCCGGATTCCGCTACTTGACCATAGCATCAACCAATGTATATTGGTTCCTTTCCAAACTGCTTCCCAAAGCACCAAATGGACCTTCTCACAGATGTGGGTGTGGTGAGACAAGGGTTTGGTAAATGACCTCTCAAGGGTATGACAATGGAGAGGAAGAGAGTAGAGGAATTTGTAGAGTCTCTTTAGATGAAGATTGGGGATGAATCAATCTTGTATTTCTCTAGGGTTTTCTCTCACAAAATTCTCTCTGGAAGCTCTCTCTATATGATGGGTATAAGGGTGTATATATAGTAGGGTGAGAAGGGAATGCAAAACGTCAGTTTTTGCCAAACAGGGCAAGTTGGCGACTTGATCTCGCGGCTTGTCCAAGTCGCGAAATCAAGTCGCGACTTAACGGCCTGGCCAGACTGGAACTTTTGTCTTGTAGCGTGACAGCTGGCGCGACCCTTCAGCTTCCCAGTGTGCCTCTCACGTGACTGCCTTTCGCGGCTTGCCAGTAGCGAACCACCCGCGAGTCCTAGTCGCGAGACTCTGTTTTTCTTGCACACTCTTGAGCATTTCTTCACATCTTCTCACACACTACCCTTACAATTTTCCCACTTAAATACTGGGTTACTAAGTGCTAAATTACAAGCAAATTGGTCACGGAATAAAGCCAATTAGATGGTTGATTAAATTCAACCTTACAGCTACTAAAACATCACTTTTAGAGTAGCTCCTGGTAGCAAGGTTTTAGGGGGCTATTATGTGGAGTCTGAGGACTGAAGAGTCTAGGCCGGGGATTAACTAGCCTAATCCAAGACCAGAAGGGTAAGCGAGCCTTGAGGCCACCCACCCAAGGAAAGCAAGAGAATCAAGACAATCAATATACTGTGAAGACCTGAGGCGAGGAGAAAAGATAACAACGGGGATAGGGATGGTGGGGGGAAGTTTCTTGAAGGACATACCTCCCACCTTCGCATTCAATGCCTTACAACAACCTTATCAGCTGCATTAATGTGGAAATGACCCCTGAACAATAACTTCATAACTAGCAGCCCTTTCTACCACTTTCATCAGAGTCTTGAAGGGACAACTATCCTGTGAAATGCCCTGACACATACAAGTGGAAGGCTAGGTTGCATGGAAAAGGGATATAAAAAGAAAGGAACCAACCCCCCCCCCCCCAAAGAAGAAAAGGGATGAACATTTTAAGAACCATTAGAATAGGAAACAGAACTATGAATAGCCTTGGGTAAAACTTGAACTGAATTTATGTACAAGGAGTTGATCCTCAGACTTGCCCAAGGAGGACTTTATTCTTAATTATTGATTAAATCACCTTAATCTGTTAATCTGGGCTCTTTGGCCTTAAGCTTAGGCTTAGTGTAGTATTGCACTTGGACTTGTTTCTCACTCTCTCAACAAATTCTATTGTTTGGGCTTGATTTGAATGATAAGGTACTATTGATCTAAGTGGGCTTGGACCTGTATTTTTTGAGCACTTACAGTCACCCTTTGAATTGCTCAAAAAAAAAAATTTCAATGGAGGCATCCATGGTTTAAATCTCCCTTCTCTCAACTAATAATAATAATAATAATAATAATAATAAAATTCCTTATCTAAATTCATGGTGAAATTCACTAAAGTGTTTTCCCGTTCTACCATGGGCCTTGTAATGTAACTAATATCTCATGTTGTTTTCAGCAGATATAACTAGGGTTCAAATTTCTCCTCTCCAATTGAAAAAAAAAACGTCCATCTTCTTTTAACTTGAGACCTTACTTCCTAGCAAGCCTTTTTTTTGGCTAAATCCCAACAAACCTTATTTATTAAACATACTTTACAAAGAAACTATATGTTTTTTTTGTGGGTGTGTGCATGCGCAAATTCGTAATTAAGCAACATTTACACACCTGTTGGCATATGTATCTGCCATCATAGTCCATATGAGGCTGTTAAGCTAAGTATTCAACCAATCAGTGCCGCTAATTAATGTCTTCATTCTGCGAAATATTAGATGATCACTAACCATGTAATCAAGATCAAAAAATGATCATAGTAAATTAAAATTGAGCACAAACATATAAGACAACAGTCACGACTTTAATTAAGATGCGACCAACAGTCCAGATCGTATTAGATCTTGAAATACATGAAAAGTCTCCAAATGCCATTACGTTACACTAACTAATGACCAAAATAATCTTCATATTGGTCACCCCTGTTTTCAATGTCTCTACTGATTCTATTAATTCAATGATCATTCACTTTTTGTGTAACACGTTGATTTTCACTTACTCTCCAAGCTACCAATTCCCAACAAAGCTCAGAAACAACTGAAATAAAAAGGCTACAGTATACATCCCGAGGTATTGATGTCTAGATATTTTGTGCACATTTTACTACCAGTTCTGGTCTTTACAATGAGTGTAGCATCACTTGAACTCCATGTTGTGGGCGAATGGTAAGAAGCTGAAATTGTGAGTGGACATAGGCTGGGGAAAGGGGAAGGCATAGCATTGTAGAATCATGGAAAGAGCAATCTTTACTTCAGTTGTCACAAAGTTCAACCCCACACAAGTTCCAGGCCCTATTCCAAAGGGAAAAAAAGTAGCTATGTTGTTGTTAGTAGCCTTGGCAATACCTTCTAAGAATCTCTCTGGTTTGAAAAGATGCACGTCTTCTCCCCATATTTTAGGGTCATGGTGAGGTGCAAGAGTTGTGATGTACAATAATAAATTAGCTGGAAGAGTGAGCGTCCCCAATCTAACTTCCCTTTCAACTTTTCTTGTAATTGTAATTACAGGTGTATATAAAAAGATGCAAATTGTTCAAAAGCCCCAAAACATACAGGGCACCAAAAGATTGTTCATCCAAAAGCCCCAAAACAAACTGGGCATTCAAAAAAAAAAGCAGAGAAAGGACAGCAAGGTCAAGCTGGAGGAGCATCATCACCACCCTTATCCACCTCAGGGGGATCCTCGCCAGTGGTCACAGAAGCCTGAGCAGCCTGGGCCGCCTCGATTTCTTTATCCATAGCTTCAATGTCTAGATCTTCTAGATGAACACCCAGATTGTGCTTCACCAGGTACCTCTTCAACAATTCAAAGCCTTTGAAATACCACTGGAATAGAATGGTGTTCTACTCATCAGTCGTCTGGAAGGCAAGGACGGCTTTAGCCACCATGGCTTTCATCCTTTGGCCAGCTAATGCGAGAAGTTCGTCCTTCTGTTTTACCAATAACTTCTCGACATCAAGCTGCTCAATCAAAGCCTTGACTTGCTCTTTGGAGGTATTGTGGGCATCCATGACAGCAATCAAGTCCTTTTGTAGTCCCGAAGCCTCGGCCTCCAATGCGTCCACTTTTGAAGTGGCCACAACGGCCTTCTCCTTATTCGCCAAATATTGAGAAGTGAGGTGCATCGCTTCTCCCAACACCTAACAATAAAAAGTTCCGTCAAAAGTTGAGTCAACAAAGGCATCCAATCACTTAAAAAAAATTATTAAAAAAAAAAAAAGGATAAGAAAAGATTACCTGCACAAGCTTATGAACGTGCTGGCTCACCATTTCATGGGGGGGCACGTGGGAAATCTCCTTCATTTCGTCAAGAGTCAGGAGCTCGTTCGCCTTAGCCATGGCTGCTTCAGCGTCAACCCAGACACTAAAGCCCACCTTCTCTTTTCCCTTGACCCCAGTCTTCCGTCTCTTCGGGGCAGGGACCTCTTCAATAGAAATGGCTGGAGAAACAAGTTGTCCTTCATCCAAGGTAGGGGTGGATGAACCCCTCTCAGCCGTCTCCTTCCCCTTCTACTTCTCTTTATCAGTTATCCTTAACGTTTTCTAGCCAATGCTAGAAAGGGGCTCATTTTTCTTCCCTTTGATTTTTTCGTACATATCTTTGTTAAACTTGATCATCATCTCTACATCAAAAAAAAGGAAGAAAATTAAAGAGTTAAAATGAGAAAAACGAAAAGGACGGTCAGGAATATCAAGGCAACTCACGTTTACTCTCTTCCCAGTCAATTGTTTGAAGAACGTAAAGTGAAGGCTTCGGTCCTAAACAATGACAAGCCAATGTACGTGGGTCGACCAGCTCGTTAAAATCGTCGATCATGCTTGTGTCCTTAATCGTTTCCCGAACTCTCTCTTCATACCGGCTCTCAAGTTCAGGATGCTCCTTCATTACAAAAAAAAAAAAAAGAAAAAAAGAAAAAAAAAAGGATGATCAACACATCCAAAATACTAAAAAGGAGAAGCATAAAAGGAAAACGCACCAAGATGAGGGGTCTCCCATCGGCGCAGCAACCTAGGGACATTCCCCCAAAAGTCATCGGACAAAGTCTCCCAACCATCGCCTGGCACGAAAAAATATCTAGAATTCCAGTAACAAAAGGACGAAGGAAGGTCGACGACGAGATGAGATTTCCTATCCCAAGGTACAAGTTCGTAATACCCAAATTCCCTGGACTCTTTTAAGCGATAGAGATGGATGAACTCGTTAAGAGTAATCATGTCCCCATCCGCTATGGTCGTCCAAATCACCATACAGCTTATGACGATCCTCCAAAAGTCCGGCATAAACTGCCCTAGGACAATATTCAGGTGATTTAGGAGCTCCATAATGAATGGATGAACGAGAAACCTTAGGCCGCACAAGAACGCAGTCTCATAAAAGCAGACCTCGCCATGGGCAAAGGCACAAGCCTTTTCAAATTTCCTAGGAAGACGAGCCCTAGTCTCATCAGGGAACTGGAACCTATCCCTAAACTTGTTAAAGATGTCTACCTTCAAGGCACACTTTTCCTTGAGGGCATAAAAAGAATGAGGTGTGGCAGAAGTAGAAGGAAGAACAAACGAAGGGGCAAAGGAAGGCACGGAGGTAGCTGTGTCTGCAACAGCCCCTTCCGCAACCACACCAGAAGACGAACCCCTCTCCCGGCCACCTGATTTCACCTTAGATCCCATATTTTCCCTCCTAAGGACCCCACAAACAAATTTGAACCAAGACAAAGACTGTTGCAACAGCGGATACAGGTCACCCAACGCTAAATTAAGGCCACTATCACCTATAACAAAATCCCCAATTTGTGGCTACCGGTCACTAGAAGAATCTAACAACCCCCTAAGCGAGTAAAAAGAATGGCAATGGAGGGAGAAGTGTGCCTAAGTTCAGTGTAACCCTCCACTAAGGAAAATTACACAACTCCAAAAAAAGAAAATAGTAGTACGAAAGAGAAGAATACAATAAAGCCGAAAAGGAAAAAAGCATAAAAAAGGGGATGTACCTGGAAATAAGGAAGAAAACTAGAAAGGCAAGGAGCAAAATACGCAGCGACAACGATGAGCTTAGAGAAATCGAACACAGAGAGAAAGTGAAGAGAAAGGCTAAGAGTCAAAGAAATCGAATGCAAAAGGAAAGTAAAGAGATGAGAAAAGAAAAGCAAAGAGTTAAAAAGGTTTGCTTGAAAAATGTGAGAAAACTAAAAAGGCACTCATTGCTCACCGATCAAAAAAATGACACGTGGCCATGATGTGTGCCATGCTGCCATAAGACAATTAATGGGGGGAACAGAACCCCAAGCGTCAAAAAAAAAATCCTCATATTCCTAAGACCGTCCAAGTCAAGGACGACCTTGGAATAGGGGGGCAGTTTATAGTCCCAAACATATACTCGTACACCTAGTAAGGACGATGGACAAGGATGACCTCGAGGTTAGCCCAGCCCTGGGGAAACTACCTGGCAAAGACTAGACCATTGTCTCTCAATCACGACAAAATGTTACAAGGACAGTAATTAACTTCCGTACCGTTGGAAATATATTTATCCCTTTAACACCCCACATAGGCGTTACAGATTTGGCAATGATATCTCCATTAAGGCAAAACCAACGACTAGAAGGAAAGAGAAAGCACCTATATATATCCATTCACAAGACCCGACAAGGAGGTGCAAAAAATTTTCTAGCACAAACATTACTATCTGAATACTTCTTTCTACTCCCAGCTATTCTAACTTTATCTTTGGAGGCTCTGTGGCAAGTACCACACCGGTAACCACACTCTCTTTTTCACCATTCATTTTGTCTCAGGATCAGGGTTAACTGTGGACTACTCCACTCTAGACGAACATCTCTACGGATGATCTGAGTACCATCAGATACTTTAGAGAAACCAACAAGTTCATCCAAAAAAAAAAAAAAAACCAACAACGTAAATATATTTTAGTGTGTACCATTGTAGTTATATAATATAATATAATATATATTTATATTTATATCCCTCTATGTGACTGTGGGTGGATTACTACTGGAGTGACAAGTTAAAAACAAGTTCAATCAATTTACTTGACATTAATAATAATGATAATAATATATATATCAATACATGTGCCTAATACCTTGGTAATGAAAGAAAAAGAAAGTACAGGGGCAAACAAAAAGTTAAGAGCATAGGCCACATGGTTGGTGGAAATGAATTGATACTAAAGACAGGTTTGAAAAATATTCAACACTTTTGAGTGTTTCATAGTTCCACCTAACCATCTGACATCATTGACTAAATATTAAATAAGAAAATTTGAAAGACATAGCTAAAAGCACACAGTTGTAGTGCATTAGCAGTGAAGAAGCCAAAGACGCAGGAAAAAAAAGAAGAAGAAGGAGAATAAAGAAGTTGTAGTGGCAACTAAAATGGAGAGGAATGGGATCTAAATTAGAAAAGGGTATAGAAGGGAAAAAAATGAAAGATTTGGAGCACAGATTTCAGTCATTAGGCACCAAGTCAGTGAGTCACAGACCCATTTTTCTCATCTTCTTCTTCATTTTCTTTTTCTTTTTCCTTCTTGTTTGTACCGGTCTGAAACATCTTTATTGGCCAAAACAACCAAATTTCGCTGGTACAGCCGGTATTTTTTTCGGTACGAAACAAGGGGTGTACTTGTACCAGTGCACTAGCCGATACGGTACAGAATTGACTTCTTTAAATTGGATTCAATTTTTTCTTATTAATGTCAATCAATAAATTAGTAAAATAGCAACAAAAGAAAAAAATATACCTAATTCATAGACATGCATTAACTTGATAAAGAAAAATGGTTATGTTAACAGATGCTCTTAAGACAATTGTTAATAAACTATAATAGAAATTTTTTGATACCATTTTTATGGGAAATATAAAAGACTGTCAACAACATTTATTATTTTATCATTTCCCCAATAAAATGTTTCTAAATATAACTTCTAAACCAGCATTGGTTAACATTTATTACCATAAGAGGTGGAGGTGGAGATCTTTCTAAGATATGGAAGTTTCAAACTAATAATAAAAACATGACAACTTTTAAAGGAAAGTTTTAGTAATACAATAACTAATTTGTTTTTTTCTATTAATAGCTCATTAAAGTGGTGGTTGTTTCAATGTTTCTATAGACCTTTCACACGGTTTAGGAAAAAGGAAAAAAAAGACCCAACCCAGTATCCAGTAACCCGACTCAACTTTAGACCCGCATATTTATGGTAGGGTCGGGTTTCTCTTTGTTGAACCCAATTAATACGGGGTTGGGTCCAGGTGGCAGTGAAATCAACCTGAACCAACCCAAGCTCAGTCCTAAATTCTTAACTAAGTAATTATCATTATTATGTTGCTATGATTTAATTCGTAGTGATTATTATTGTGTTTGTGTTGTTTCTTAAACTGTTAATTTTGAAATAAGCAACAATTAATCCACTACTTATCTCCACTAGAGTCAATCTAGATTTTTCAAAATCAAGAGCAAGATAAGATCACAGTGAACTAGAATTAAGCACACATCAGTCATTAATTTATTTAAAACGTAACCAAAGATGAACTTTGTAGTCAACAGTGACTTTAATGTCCCTGCAGAATTTACAAATTCAATTTACAAACCTCCCAAACATATAAACAACTTTCAGGTATTATTCCAAGTTACTAAATCCCAAGCTCACAGCCGATTATGGAATTCAAAGTGAGTGTAGAATTACTTGAACTCCATTTAGTGGGCGAAGGGTAAAAAGCTGAAATGGCAAATGGACATAGGTTGGGGATAAGGTGAAGGCATAGCGTTGTAAAATCATGGAGAGAACAACCTTTGCTTCAGTGGGGGTAAAGTTTGAACCGACACAAATTCGAGGTCCCATTCCAAAGGGTATAAAAGCAGCTACGTTGTTGTTAGTAGCCTTGGCTACACCGTCTGAGAATCTCTCTGGCTTGAAAAGATTTACGTCCTCTCCCCATATGTCGGGGTCATGGTGAACAGCAAAGTTGGAGACGTTCACCAGTAGATTAGCTGGAAGAGTGAGCTTCCCCAGTGTAGCTTTCCTTTCAACTTTTCTTAGTATTGAAATTGCGGGAGGATATAACCTTAGAGCCTCATTGATGATCATGCTCATCTGCATGGAAAAGAATAACATTAAAAAATAAGAATAAAAATAAAGAATCTAACTGCCTCTCTCCTCCAGTCGTCTTCTCTTCTTTCTTTCTCTCACTTTTGATACGTATCGTTTATTTAACTGTGTTACATCAATTTTGAATATAGGACTAATTTGTTAGCCTTTAGGGCTTGTTTGAATTGAAGGGGGGAGGGGGAGTAGTATAGAATTGGTACTTTTGAAAATGAAGGTTTAGTTTGAACAACTCTTAAACTATAAGGTTTCAAGTAAAATTTGCCCAAAATATTTAATGTGTTGGAGTGTAAGGAAAAGTTTTTGTCGTGTAAATGTGTAATAAATACCGATTCTTCCAAATCTTAAACTATTAGGAAATAATAGAATTTAATCATTTAACTATAATTCTATTATCTCTTTCACGTGTAAACTTAAACTTTCCTTTAATCAGTAAAGTTCAACATGTGGGATTTTAACATGTTAAATGGGAGGTATGGTGGAGTTATAGATTGAAATCAAGATCTTTTGCTTTAATATAATAATAAAAGTTTTAACTATTAGGAAATTATGAATTTAATCATTTAACTACATCATATTTGTGGTTTCTCTAGGATTTGATTTAATCATAATTCTAACGTTGCATGGTGGATATAATTGCTACTAATAGACCCATCACTTTTTCTTTACCAATTGGTCACTTCAATAGTTGTGAAATTTTTTCTAAAAAAGTTGTCCGTAGAATTATCATTGATATATACACAAGAAATTGATTAGTGTTTGAGAATTGAGACGTCCTTACGGTATTGAGTTTTGTGATTCCATCTGGAGTTGGATTTTGACGGCCAAATAAACTGAGCACCTCCTGTCTTGCTTTCTCTTGCCAATCGGTGTGGATTGATAGAAGAAATACACTCCACGTAAGCAAATTATTAGTGGTTTCTTGCCCAGCAAAGTAAAATGTCTTGCACTCATCCACCAAATCTTTTATTGAAATCCTTTGGCTAACATTGGCATCATGATGAGCCGTTAGAAGTAACTGAAGAAAATGACCCCCAGTACCGCTACCAAACTCTGTATTCTTAATTATCTCTAATACACGGTTGTATATTCCTTTTTCAAGCTCATCTGCTTCAATATCATCCTTGGTTTTATAAAATTTGCTGTGAAAATAAAAACAGAAAAATGCTTAATGTTTAACTACAAGGACTTTATCAGTAAAAAAAAAA